>NC_040014.1:2726304-3026304 GCF_000972845.2 Larimichthys crocea | reverse complement strand
ATGCATGAATCTGTACATCAGTATATGCATATGTGTGTTTTCTTTATGTAAATCTGTGCGCCCCATCAGATGGAGCATATGTCATCATGGAGACACCTATCACTCCATCCTGTCTTCTTATGCCTTTGCTGCAAGAATGAGCCTGACCATTGTTTAACCTCTCAAAGAATTCCTCTTTGGGCTACAGTCAGACCTCTTCCTGACACTGCCACCCTGCACTAACCTTCCTCAGGGCAGAGAATCCCAGAGAGATCCCAGCTGATGAATTGTTGGAAATGTTAAAGACAGCTAAATTAGGATCTGTAACTGGCAATTTACTGGGGCTGGTGTTAGCTGACATATCTGACAGTTCACTGTCAACCCGACAGGGCCTTACTTAAATCAGCACCAGTCTTTCCTTGTGTTGAACAACCCTAGAGACTCGCACCCGCTGAGGATGGGTGGCTTAAAATCCCTAAAGGTTTATCATTTGTGGTCTGCTCAAGAAAGACTGACAGGCTGTGTGAAGGGTGCCTATTTCTGGAATTCTGTGGTATCCAGGGCTCCAAGTCGAGGTTTAAGGCAGTCAGCCAAATGTGTAGGTTTTAGCCGTGCTAGCAGCGTGGCTTGCATGGAGGTAGTTCCCTACTTTAGTCCAGAGTGGCATGTCTAAACAACAATTGGAATAAATGGAAATTTGTACAGACATTCATGGTCCCCAGATGATATGTTAAAATACATTATCATTGGACTTTCCCTGAAGCACTAATATGAGGTCAGCGTTACTGGTTTTGAGTAATGTTCTAGTTGGCTCAACAACTACTGTAAGTTTAGGCATGAATTCTGGTTCAAACATTTACGGTCCCCTGAGGACGAAGTGTAATACCCCTAAGTTTTCATTGAACACCATCAACTATGTCTATGTATATGACATTACCCTCATCCTCAGCTGTACTTTATGTTTAGTGCTAATTAGCAAATATTTAGAAAGAATAGCAGTCAGACTCCTTTAAATCCAAACTACCGTATTTTTCGGGCTATGAGGTGCACTGGATTATGAGGCGCAATATCAATTAACATGTCAATAACTGTCAATTTTCACACATAAGGCGCATCAGCAAACAAGGCGCAATAAGCGAAACAAAACATGTGTCAGATAGGTCGAACTTTATTCAACTAATTCACAATAACTCTCAATGTTGTTGTTGATTCATTAATGTTGAATTCTCTCGCAGCTGCTCTATTCCGGTGTTCTAATGCGATCCAAGACTGATGGCCTTAACAGGTGGCATTTTGGGGTCCCTATACCCACACACCACAATATTACCGGTATGTTGAAGCACAGTAGTCCTATCTGTAGGCCTACGTATTACTCGGCGAGGCTCCTGACTACGGTAGCCGTAATGTGTACCACATAAAATCGGTTCAAGGTTAGTAAACACAACCAGAATTAATACATAAGACGCACTGTTGATTTTTGAGAAAATGTAATGATTTTCAATGCGCCTTATAGCCCGAAAAATACGGTAATCTTTTCCCCTTCACTATCAGTTATCTGCTCTTTACTCGATTACTTGACTTTACTTTACCTGTACATGTTGCTATTATCCTTCTATCAAATCGAGTACTTATAGCCTGTTTACCCTGCCGACAAGAGTACTATACACTTTCTGAGAACCACTGCATCACTCTAACACTCTGTTTGTTTGTTGTCTCTCACGCACATGTGAGTGTTCAAGCTGTGTGCCTCCTCCTCACATTTCACTCAGGCTTCCCAGTGCTGGACCACCGACCTTCCTTCCTCTCTCTCTCGGCTGTCGGTGCCTCATTCCAGATGTTTTGGATCTTCGTCATCCAAGAGTTTCGACCCCTTCAGCCTCTTGTCTCGCTCTCTCAACCTTATGTGCATGTTATCCTTGTCTCTCTCTCCCTCGGAGTTTGTTTCCTTTCTCCTATCTGTGTCAATGGTGTGTTGTCTCTGAGTGTTTGTGTATGCTGCCCTCTTTCCAGGTCTCCATGGAGAAGAGGTTGTGTTACTCACTGTCTGTTTGGTGGGACCAGAAAGTTGCTCCTTTATAATGCTTTCCAATCTATCTATAATGTTGTTATCCTGATTGTTCATACTTTAATTTTACTGTGTTGGTCTGAATGCATGACAATCTACTGCATATCTGTCTTAGCTGGGAGAAAGATGCTTCCTTTGTTGCTCTTCCTGAGGGTTTTTTGGAGGTTCTTGCTCATCAGAATCGAGGGTGTAGTGCGCCGTACAGATTGTAAACCCCCTTCAGGCAAATTTGTGATAATTTATATTGGGCTATATCAATAAAATTGAAGCGACATGGCATTTTGTTTGTACAAATGTAAGTTTACCACTGATGAACTCTGTAATCTGTAGTGTTACATGTATAAATTGTACTTGGCCGTGTTTAGATATATGAAAACAGGAATAGCTTTCAAAAACGCATAATTAACTAATAACCATCATGACAACACGACTAACGCTGCGAAAGTGGAGAGTGAGAACAAATCCTTTTTGAGGCTCATTAAAAAAGGTCCACCTGCCAGCCTGTGATTAGCATTGTGTGTACTAATTGTCTGGTGCTGCAGGTAAATACAGCAGCGTAGCCTTTGCCATCCGCTTCTAGTCTCATTATTCCACAGTATTAGAAGGCCAATTACAGGGCATTACCTTGACAGCGGGATACCCAAATCCCCTCTACTGTTAGATTACACAAAACTACCGCCCAGCTAGATTCAAAGGGCACACAGAGGAGGGTAGATAGATGGTATTAGTTAGATTGCCCTAGCCCATTACCTTTGTTAAGCATAAAATTGCATTGTCGAACATCTTAGTTGATGAAAGGACTATTTGTGTGTTGGGTAAATTAGTCCTCCTGGAAATGGTGCTGCAAATATGACAGCTATTGATATCTTAACTTTAGCACACTCTGATGCGCCTGACTGCAGCAACACCAAGTGCAAAAGTAAGCAAACTAAAGTACTGCGGATAGCTGAATTCAAATCTGAGCAGGGCTGAATACAGACGCACACACTCATGCAAAAAAAAAAAAAAAAGAAAGAGAGGGCAACAATGATGGGAGAGGTCATTCATGATGACCGAGCTCTTCATTAAATCACCAGTTCCAGGAATAGATGGAGTAGGGAGGAGGGGGTGGTCGAACAAAGGAGGGAGATCGAGGCAGAGAGATTTAGCAAGAGAGAGCGAGAGAGAGAGACATAGAGTAGTCATGTCCCCCTGGGAGCGGTATTAACACACAGATGAGATGAACACAGGAGAACATGGCAGGTCTGGTCAGGTGAGGTCATGATGAGGACAACAAAGACATCCTCAGGCGCGACACTGCTGCCCATTTCAAAGTCTATCCTCACGACTGACTGTGATCTCACCTTTGCCCTTTGTACCCCCATAGCTTAGAGCAGCCCGCCTGATGAGTTAAAGAGCAGCTACGTGTCGTTTTGCCTTTTTATGATCATATTTCATTGCTCTTAAACCCAAAATTTTATCCATGTCATTTTTTTTTATTTATACATATATTTATTTCATCATCATATTCATGAGAAATGGTAGAGTTGAAAGTACATCCCAAAGTAAAGTCCATCTTTGGTACGATTTGGGTGATTTACAGTCTAAGCTTAAGTGCATATCTGAAACTATACACGCTTTTCTGATGACTCTCATGGCTGTCTGAGTTCTTTCTGCATTAGGTCTGTCTGTTATTTTAATGGTGACCCTGGCAGTAGATGTGTTATAGCTGAAGTATGGTTATCTATTATGGCACACTGGGAACATTTCAAATCCAAACCCTGACAGCTATGTGAAATAAATCTCAGCTGTTGGTGCAGTATTTTGCTGGAGATTTTATGCAAAAAGCTTCGGATAGGAATTTGTAGTATTCTGTAATTTATTGCCCTCTTCTTAGACTTTTATAAATGTTTTGTGAGTGCAGGTATGAGGCGTATATGGACAGGTCTGGTTGGAAGGATGATCAGTTAGAGTTGTAGATGTGTATGGACTCATGATGGCAGTGTTAATTGTGTCAGATAAAAGATTTATTTGTGGCCTTTTCTCATGGTATAAATTGCATACAGTAGTAACCCTTGATAACATAAACTATGATGACATGTATTGAATTTGTTGGTCAGTGAATATAAACTGAACAATAATGTGAAAGGCTAACAAATCACACATGGACTAATTATATTAGCCTGCTGTAGCCTCAAAAAGAGTAGGTATGAAAATGTTTAACAGAAATTAGGCTAAATTCTCACTGACACCTTAATTAGGTCTAAAAATAAAACGTGTAAAATTCGACTCACATGCATAAATCTGTTCATCAAAGTTAAGTTAGAGTTAATCTGGACCTAAGTGGATAATAACTGTTGACAAATGCCTGAACTGGCGATCACAAGCAGCATGGATCCATGTATACAATAATCATGTACATGTACATCATGGTGCGTCTCATATTTATGAGCAATGTGAGTGATATGCCTCTTTTTTCCATTTTATATTTATTTATTTATTTATTGGCCAGTTCTGTAGCATCAGGTTTTGTACGTTTGCAGAACAATTTAATAACAACTAAAATCTAAATCAGGTGCCGAAATGAAGCCTGGGTGATGGGCTGAGTGGAGCTGGAGTCCAGTTCTCAGTGTAATCATAGAGCCGGGGTTACAATATGTAGCTACTGCTGTTGCTATATAACACCTTATTTTTCCTACTTAAGCCTAAAGAGCTCAGACAGCTATCTTGAATAAGTCAACATTTCTTATATTTAAAAAATAAATAAATAAATAAAAAAACGGCATTATAAATTGCATTTCTTGGCTTGGAATGCTATTACTGCCACCAACCACCAACATGAGTGCACATGTGTACCCTCTGCATGACAATGCCTCTCTCTGTGCTCAGCTACAGTCACATTTGTATTATATTGTCAGATTTCATCAGTGATCTATGACTTGCTTCAGATGCATCCTCTCGAGCATCAAAAAAAAAAAAAAAAAAAAAAAAAAACAAAAAAGCCAGTTTTCCTCGCTGTCTGTCCATGGTCACGGACCAGTAGTGCCAGAAATGAGCTCCGATCTACCTTGATAGAAATAAGCTTTTTTTTTTCCCTTTTCATTTTTTGTCTAATTTCACAACAAACCGAGTTAAGTTAATCTGCTGCAGGCAGATAAAACATGTATCGTCATGGATCAAGCACTGACGGAGAGGACGTGGCCCATCATGGTGCTTGCGTGCGTGTATGTGTGTGTAGTTTATTTGGGGAGAGGGGGCGTCTGCCTGCCTGCCTGCCTGTCAGTCCTTGATAAATGATTCCATGTGAAATATCTCCATTAAATCTGCCTTTATCAGGCAAAGAAGGCCGTTCAGCCCCGCCATTAGCATTGCAATTTATGGGACAGCTCCCAGGCTCAACAAACCAATTCCCAAGCGCACTTGGCCAATTCAGGCCAGATTAGCTGAAATTAGACAGGGCAGATTTTAATAATGCGTCTGATGATTACTGCAGCATTGAGATATCTTTGGTTTTTCGCACCGTTTCACACACATTGCCGCTCTTTTGTAGCTTGTAAACCAACGTCCCACTGTGGCATTTTCTTTTTCTTTTTATTGTCCGTGCTGTTTGCAGAGCACAATAGATTTAAAACTCCTACTGATGCCGCTATGTCAGCATTGTAGAGAGAGGATATTGCCCTCATAGAAATGCTTTCAATAAGAAGGCAGAGATGCCACTGTTGAGATGGACTGACCAATTTGTTACAAAAAAGCCTCAAAACCTTGACGTTGATTGTTGGCTTTATGAAAAAAAAAAAAAAAAAAAGAGGTTGTTTTGTGTTTCTGTGTGTATCTTTGGAGTTGTTGTTTGAGTCAGAAAGAAGAAGATACAAAAACATATATGCCTCCTCCACAACCAGCATCCTTAGAAAACAACCCAAAAGCGTCTGTGGACTTTGAATTCATTTGTGTCAAGAACAACCCACCGGAGACCTTATCTATGTGTGTGAGGCTTTGTGCACATGTGACAAAACACACGTGTGAGTGAGTGACAATGAGAGCGTGTGAGTTATTGTACTTTCCTCCCCTGTCTTTTTGGCCTCGTCTCATTTTGTGTACGGTTTTCTCGGGCTCTTGCATCTCCCCACTTTTCACTGGGGGGCGGATGACATTTGTGTAAATCAGACATTAATGCAGTTCTGGTAGCACCAGTGTGACATGTTAAGATGAAGGATGTGCTCAGATGATCCAATGTCTGTGCGTATGTGTCTCAAAATAATATCGTGAATCCTTCTGGCATTTTTCTTTTTAGAACCCCCCCCCCAAAAAAAAACAACAAAAAAGTGAAGAAAAATGGGCTAATAAATGAGACCACACACACGTAAAAAAAAAAAAAAAAAAAGAGAACTGAAAAGAGGCGGAGATTAATTATCTCACGGCAGCTGGGGGGATGGGGGACTTATCAAAGACCAGATGATGCCAAATTTGTCCGACAAGCTGTGAGAAATGGTCGGCCTTAAAATGAAAAAGATGGTAGAGGGCTCTGTGAGGTTGAGAATTTCCTTAACCAAGATGGGGCAAACACAAAACAGCAGAGGCCAGAGGTTGTATAAATAGCAAGCCCTCCTTCCTAGGCAGGAAGTACGAGGGAATGAGGCAAACAACATCCTCTTCAGCTCCCTGCATGAGTCAAAAAAGCCCAAAGAATTGTAAATAAGTTGCCCAACATCTCCCAGCATGGCTTTTCCTCATGTGCATCACTTTCACATGAGATGACATGTAACGCGGCGCTAAAAAAGTACTCAAACGTCAGCTTGATGAGCGGTTGCACAAGCACTCTTTCTTTTTCTGTGTGTGAGCTTGTGCGAGTGTGTGTTATTTTTAGTGAGTTTTTTCTTTTTGTGTGTGTGTGAGTGTGTGTGTGCATTCGTGCGTGGTGGTCCCAGCCACAGGCGGAGGGGAGGGGAGGGCCCGTGCTTACTGGATTACAGGAAAGAGGCTGCTATTAAGGTCAGAAGCCCGGGGTAGAGGGAGATGGAGAGGTGAAAAGGAGGAGAGGAAGAGGGAGGAAACTGTAATGTAAATCTTTGGCAGTTTGAGACGTGTGCTGTCTCTTTGTCTCTCGTCACTGTCGCCGAGGTCTGTGTCACTGTCCTCTGCAGCACCCAGCATCCTCTGCGAGGAAAAAGACCTGCTGCCAGCAATCACCCTGCAACAGCTGATAGCAACTGACATCATTAACATCATGACTCTACAGCATATCAACATGCAAATGTAACTAATCCATTTCCCACCGCTGAAACATAATTCAGAATAATTAGAAAACACTCTGGATTGAGTGACGGGGGTTTTTAAGGTTTACATTCTCAGTTTAATAAAGTGCCTATGTTTGGATGTTTGGCACATTTTTGGGGGGGAGAAATGTCAAATGTTGCCAATCTAAAAGTTGCCGCATGGGTGTATCAGGTTAAATCAAAAGGAAAATGTATCATAACATTTTGAGGGATTTCTAACATTGAAAATGAAAACAGGATTTCACTCATTTTAAATATTCATCCCTGTTGCCCACTCATGAAAAATGTTCTCCGCTTGATGCAGGATGCACTTCTTTAATTTTAAAACTCCCCTGCAAAATGGAAAATAATCACCATGGACTCATTCCTCAAATCACGTTGTACACCTATAACACAGGCCAGAGAAGTACAGTTTTATTGTTTTTCATCTCTGGGAAGTTTTTTTTTTTTCAAATGTTATTTTTAGAAGCTACAATCAAACTGCAGTACATTTCGTAAGGAGAAGGATGTGAGTCATATCGTAGCCACAGTCGTAGCAGGTAATTATTATAATATTGCAGTAATGGATTTGGTTTGGCGCCACTCTGCTGCTTAGTGGAGTTAATAAAGAGTCCTTGTGAGTTTGTGTACTGTACATGTGCTGCTTTTCTCTGACTAGCTATTAAAGCACACTTGATTATTTAGAGAATGTGGTAATACAGCAGATCGATAAATCAACCAACTATTGACATGTGGTATAAGTCAGCTGGTAAGTAAAGACAAATCGCAGAGCAGAAATTTTAAAGACGTGATTACAGAGTTTGTCCACCAGAGATCACTGATAAGGTTATTATATTAACATTTTTTAAGATTTTTTTAGATACATGTTTGTTGTTGAGTTGACAGCGCTATGGAATTCAACAAAGGTTGCAGCTACAATCCAGGGACATTGCAGTTCTATGGTGTGCGCCTTAGCCATTAAGCCACATGGAAAATCCCCAAATATTTGCACATACCGTGGTCAGAATTCCTAAAAAAAATTATAATAAAATAAGAAGAAGTTTAAGAATTGTTCAAGCTTAGTATGGAAGAGTGAGATTCACAGCAATGCTGTTAAAACCAGCAGCAAAATCCACTTGAAGAAATTCCCTCTGCAATTAGAGAAAAAATCAACAACTAAACCGACAACCAAAACCTGACATTGGTTTTGAAGAAACAACGTTTGAACATTGTTCTGGCAGAAAGACGAGCTGCTGTTAGCACGATGAGATGTAATTTTTCAATGAGAAGCATAAAATTTAACTTTGGTGGTAGCGGAAGATACTTAAAAGATATATCGGAAGATATTTAAAAACTGCGGCACATCAGACTGAATGTCGTGACTATACTTCTACCACTTGGAGTAAAATTGAAAAATATGTCCTTTAATAATGTGACTGGGCTTACTATCAAAAAAATAATAATAAATCTGTTCTTTGAGTGTTTCATGCACAACACTCATCTCAATGGCATTTTGGCCTATGATGGTGAAATACTGACTGGGTCATCGATATAAAGTATGTTTCCACTCCATTCCACACATATTTCAAACAGCTGGGCCAAAAAATTCAGTATGCATGGGAGTCAGAAAGTGTGTCGAGGTCACATGTGGGGTGCAAAGACACCCGTCTGAGCTTCTTCTAACACATGGCACCCCACATGGGTGGAGCTGCAGTGGGTCCTGACCTCTGAAGACCGGCCTGCCTCCTCTCCTACAAGAAGACAGATTATCTAAGCTTAGCTGACCTAGGTCGGCCCCCTGTCCATCCACCTGCCTAATGACTTTGCAGCAATCTCTAATGATACAGAGGCTACAGTAAACTCCGCAGTGTGTGTAGCTATGAGTGATCCGGCTCCATTTGACAACGATGACAAAGGTTCTCATAATTCCGATACCACGAGAAAAAGGAAATTCCATCTTCAGCCGCTGCAGTTCTTAAAAAGAAATATAACAAACTGTCTTTCAAGGATAAAGAGTCTCAGCCTGCCTCGAAAAGCCATCATGAATAAATCCTCACTCAACTATTTTTTAGTGGAGCTGCAGATATTACAGCAGAGGAGAGGGAGGGGGGGTTGAAAAAGAGCGAGCGAGCTATGGAGAATATACAGAAACACAGAGGAGGCAGGGCGACACACTGAAAAACAAGACGTTAAGAAAGCGGTTCATTTCCCCGGGCTACATAAATCTCATTACTTTCCCCTGCATTGCCTCAGCATATAAAAGGTGAATATCACTGCATTTCACATCAAAGTGCTGAGTAATACAAAGGTATCCAAGCTGTTGTTCAGGCCAAATTAAAATGTTTTAGTCGAGCAGAGCGACACTTTGAGTCGACTTGTTTTGAAGAGCTTGCGGGCACGAAGACAGACGTGGAACATCTTTTCTTCTTCTACTGTAATTTTGGGGAGTGATGGTGTGAAGGAGTGTGGGCTGGTTTTGGAGCCTAAGGGCCGAACCCTGAAACAGAAGGACATGTTTCAATACTTTCAAACCAGAAAAGAGTTGTTGTTGTTGGTAACAATATGTACTTCAGTTTAAAGAACACATGGAGAGGATGTGGTGAGGTCAGCTATGGCTTAGAAATTGGTTCATACCACATGTGTCAATAGAAAGAAGACATTTAGGTCAAATGGGTTTTGAATAAAGCTCACAGCGAAACCTTTTGTGTCGGTTTGTCGAGTGTAAATGCGACGCATTCTGCTGCAAACACAACATGCCCGACTCAATTGTGTCACCCTGAACTGTATGTAGATTTAAGGGAGGATCACCACATGGTGTATTATGCCGGATTTACACTGGTCTCACTATTTGTGACTGTCAAAATTCTGCGCCTTTGACATGAAAAGGGACGTACGCACAGCACAGATGGGATTTAGCCACAGGCAGGGCTGTCCTGGGAAAATGTCGGCTTAAAAAATGATTCGAACTGTCAGAAATGTGTTTGCTTATGTGTCTACCATGTTCACCATCTTAGTTTAGGCCTGTGAGCTAATGTTTAACACTAAACACAGTATAGCGGAGGTCATGATGGTGCTAGATCTAAATTCAGGGGATCACCAGAGTCATTACGACTCATCCTTGAGCATCCTGAGGTTTGAGGTCTCTTTACTTTATATTCTGTTAAAAATAGAAAGTTCAAGGAGGTTGCAATGCTGTTCTGTGCTGTGACCTTCTCTCTACCAGAGGATGTATGGTGTACTGATTAATCAAATGTCCTTTTCGGGTTATTTCAGTCAGTAAATAATATGGTTAATTCCCTCTGCTTCTTCTGTTTCAGCTTCCTCTCGCCACATGGTGTAAAGTAGCAAATCATTCAACTCCCTGCTACTGTGTGTATAAGCTCATTGGCCATTCCCACACACTGACACAGACACACACACACACCTCAGGCTAAAGACATTGTGTTCTCGAGTCACTCAAGTCGAATTAAGTTGTGTAAAAATGACAAGACAGAAAATGTGACTTCAAAAACGAACGCAACTAAATGAAGCCAAGCGACTAAATGTGTGTCACCATACTTTCCATGTTTGTGTTTATGTGAACCCTGTTCATGATCCATAGCATCCCCCCACCCCCACCCCCGCCTCAGCTCTGGCTTGTGCAACTTGTGCAGTGTGGACACCTGGGGTGCAAGATCAATGCCTGAGCTTTCACACTGGGAGAAAGGGAAAACAACTCTCTATAGTCCATAAGACTTTCTCCACTAGAATGATTTTCCATTTCTGGGAGCCAGACTCAACCCACAGCAGCCTAGAACGAAGAGAAAAAACAAAACAAAAACAATGATCCAGGCGTTTCAGATGCCGTTAAACATCCCTCAGTGCAGCACAGAATGAGCTCAGAAACCTTTTTGAAAACAACAGAACCAAGTGATATTGGAAAAGCCAGAAAGAGGAGGTGATATATTAGACTGCCAACAGAACAGTGCAGTGGAGCCGCTTGTTCTCTTTCTAGGAAAAATGTAAAGTGTGTGTGTGTGTGTGGCAAAGACTTGGCTTTAGGGGAGCTCCGTAGATCTTTTAGTTGCTTTATAATATGCCCACTACCGCTGTGAGCAAAATTCCCTTTGTTTCCATGTCACACTAAACTTCCAGAATTCTGGATGGTGTTCCTGCTTTCTTTTCCCACTTCAGACCTGCATTAAAAGAAATCGGGAGCATTATGGATTAGAATTACAATAAAACATCACAAAAATGCAAAAATCGTTTTTTGTTCACGTTGATTCAATAATATCCTAATGCTTGTCAATCAAAACAAGAAAGCCGATGGCATGGTGCTTTTATTTCGTTGCTGTTTTTCACTCCAGTGCCAGGGAATAGATTTCAGAACATCTCTCTACTGACAGTGAACAAGAACTATGCTGAGTGATAGTCTACAACCACAGCTCTGTAATGAATACAATCCAGTGTGACTACTGGCTGCATGCATGTGTCCACACAATGCTGCAACCGCGCACACAACGGCCACACTGTTCTTAGTCAGGGTGGAAACATGCTGTACTGGGAAGCATGACTGTGCCAGCAGGCTAACAAAGTCTCCACTGTGTGTACGTTTGAGTGTCTGAGTGCGTTAGACTTCTAAAAAACACTTGAGTCCATACTGGAGCAGGGTTGCAGGTGTGGGCAGACGGTGATTTTACTTTGGCCTTTAATGTTGTGCACAGCTTGGCACCTTTTTGCTGCACTGTGCACATCCCACTGAGCTGAACTTAACAACAAATGTTTCTCTTTCTGAGAGGAAACTGGAGTGCATAAACAACCCGAGCAAAAATTATTTCTACCCCAGTGAAGGTCTGACTGCAGAGTTAAAACTGACGCTGCACTGGCAGCTATTTCTGGAGGGTCTTTGCCTATAAGAGCGGTTCCAAACATTTCCGGCTGCATTAAGGCAAAGAAACACTTCCCAAACTTTTTTTAAAAAGAATTGTTTAAAGCTTTGAGATGTCGTCACTAACTTTTTTTAATGTGCACATTCTCTTCCATCTACAGTCAACATTTAAAATCTTATGAGAAGATGTTTTGTTACATAATGTCATGATAGATAGATAGATGCTCTGTGAACTGGGTCAGACTGATGCACGCAGTCCAGATTATGCTGATTTCAATCTAAAATAGTAAAATAGCGATTAGGCAAATGTGCCATGTGGGAACACATAGGACAGCCTTGCTATTCATAGTTTACCAACTGAGGTGGACGCGGACAGAAGAGTTGAGGCTCGGAACCACCCACACTTCGATGTAAATCTATTTAAAATAACGATAACGGTAATAAACATTTGACTGATGACTGATAATAATGATATAATAATATAATAATGTTTAAACATGTTTCATTACAGTGTTTCATGTTTATTTTGTAAGATAAGTCCTGAGTAAAATGTAACATGCAACAACACACATATATATATATATATATATATTCACAAAAATAAGAAAGAAATATTCACAAAATGTATGTATATATCTTCACTGCTTCTCAAATCTGAGAATTTGGTTAGACAAAACAAACAATTTAAAACTTGATAAAATGCAATCTTGAACACGGAGAAATAGTTACGGGGTGTTTTAGATTATTATTTTTAAAGCATGCAATTAATTCAATAATCCACAAATTACTAGCTGTAGAAAATAATTGGTAATTGCAACCCGAATGTCTACTTGCAAACCCTTTATTATAGTTGCTTATGTCAAAGACCTATGAGCAGCTAACTAATAATTTGTTCATTCATATCTTATTTGCAGTAATTTAGAAGCCTGGATCATTATAATGAAGATCTACTTCTAAGGGTAAAAAAGCAAAAAATGACAGAAAACTGGAAATGAACTAAATTCTGTGCAGCAGAAAATATAATTTCCTCTTTCCTATTCATGAACTCTAACGGGATTGTGAGCCCCAGGTCAGGAACCACTGGTCTGAGGACATATTCATGCACTATATAAAGAAAATATGAATATATTATTGAGAAACCCACTGACACATGCAAACACATATATCCCAGCACTATGTGCCTCACTGCAGCTCACGCTCCAGCCCTCTCGGGCTCTAAACTGACTGAGGGGATTATTGATTGTTGCCATTTAGGCTGACACGGGGCCCAGACTGGCCATAAGCTTGCTATCCTCGCAGCTATTGTCTGCACTGAAACCACTCTCCTTCATCACAAAGGGCACTAAGGTTCCCAGCTGAGTGAAAGGTCTCCCAATGCGATGGGAGTGACAGCAATGTCACTCCTTATTCTCTCCGTCTCTTCTTCATCTCCATTATGTCCCGGAACATCTTTTCATCTGTCTTTCTTATGTTCTTATTTCAGTCTTCCGCAATTAGCCTGTCTACTCCTGCCTCCCTTTTTCAACTCAAACTTTGTTCTTTTTCCAACATTCCTCCTCCTGCCAAACACTTGACCTTTGCCTGGCAGTGTTTTTGTCCTGGCGTCAGCCCATGCCACCTCTGTTGCCCTTGTTTCTCCCCGGCTCTCCTCTCACTTCATCTCTCTTTCTGCCTGTCTTAATCTTGCACAGGGCTTGGAAAAGCACAGCACAGCTTTAGTCGAAAAAGGAAGAAACAAATACAGCAACTCTTCCTCCTCCTCCTCCTCCTCTCATCTGAGAAACCAAACCCAGATCACAGTTTAGCTTTTTGCTTGATAAAATGGCTTAAATAATTAAATGATGTGTAAAATTGATTCTGATTAGTTTTCTAATCACTTCAGTACCTACCCCAGACCTCTTTAACAAAACAGATATCTGACCAAGCAAGATTAGTCTGTTTCTGTCCCTCGCTTTCTGTCTGTCCTGCTTTATCATTCCCTCTTCTCCCCTCTCCTAATCCCTTCCTCTTTCTTTCCTCTTCTCCTTGAGCCTTATGGGGATCAACCTGAAGCGAACTAATTTCCCTTCCCCGAAGCCTCGCTGCTCTCACCGTCTCTCACCGTCTCCCTCCACCTCCCTCTACCTCTACCTCTTTGTCAATCTTTCACCCTAATCTCCATAATGCAGTCTCTGGCAGGGGCGGCTTCATGTGCTTTGTCCAGGGCCGGGCTCTGGCTCTGGGATGATGAGCAGGTAGCTACGGGCACTCTGTCTACTGGTAATTGCAGCCGAGGCAGACCGAGCACAGCGTGGGGGCAAGGCATACATATACACACACACACACAGACACAAGTATTATGTTCAGTCAGAGTCAGAGTCTGACTAAGTCACAGGTTGGAGAAAATGTCAGAAATGGTCCTTTCTTTGCGTCGTGAATGCACACATTGCTTCTTCAAACAAGACACAAAGTG
Organism: Larimichthys crocea; assembly: GCF_000972845.2. Lineage (NCBI taxonomy): Eukaryota > Metazoa > Chordata > Actinopteri > Sciaenidae > Larimichthys > Larimichthys crocea. Next base: position 3,011,710 of record NC_040014.1, on the reverse strand, counting down.
TCAGTCTGCAGTCAGATGTAGGTAGGGGTTTGATAAAGCATGCTCATTATCAGCAAGAAAATGTTTACAGCACGCACAATACACTCCTTTACTCTTTATCTATTGATTTTTATGACTTTAGGCGCTCTCTCATGTATTCTTTGTTTGCATTCTTCTGTGTTTTCTGATCATATTTACTGTGAACCACTGAGCAAGATATTGAGCAACTAGTTTGATGTATGGGTGATATCATAGTCTGGTATGGGGTTATTACATATTTATTTGTATTGGCACTGTTGGTGGTGGTGAAAAAAATGACTTAAAGAGCTGTAAACTAAAACAATATATGAATATATGAATTACTAATTAAATAATTTGTATATGACTTTAAAAGAAGGCAGCACGACTAGGGGATTTCTGTATGGAGTTTGCATGTTCTCCCCGTGCCTGTGTGGGTTTTCTCCAGGTACTCTGGCTTCCTCCCACAGTCCAAAGACATGCACTTGACTTTGCCCGTAGGTGTGAATGTGAGTGTGAATGGTTGTCCAGGGAGTACCCCACCTCTCACTGAATGTCAGCTGGGATAGGGTCCAGCCACCCATGACCATGATGAGGGATACGGTGTTACAGAAAATGGATGGATGGACTTCAAAAGGTGCCCTGTGGACCTGAATTTGACCACTAGTACGGCTAGTAAGTAATGTATTTACTTGCCTGTCTCAGTTACTGTCGTCTGTAATATATGACTTGGGTTACTTTCAGACGTTTTGAGTCCAAAAAAAAAGTCCAGTATCAGACATTCTCTATCCTAAATGTTGGTGAAAATCTAAAATAAGAACAGTTTCATCAAACCATGACTCTATATGCATATAATGTTTATTACCTAAGCATCTCCATATTTCACGTTCTTTTAAACTTTTTTTTCCACCTTTCTGTTCCCTATTACATTTTAGGGATTATTTTTTCCTTTGCTAACATTATACATGCTCAACATATAGGTAGTATTCCCTGAAGCAGGGAAGGTTTTACCTTTACCTGCACATAAGGCAGTCTTCCCCATTGACCACATAGGGGCTGTGCATCATTACTACCTGCTATGAAGCGCCTGCAGGGAAATAAATGAATAGAAGCACAAAGGAGGGCATCAGTTTAGTGGTCGCTGTAGGGGGCGTTTATAACACCTTGCAAGCTCCCCAACACCGCACAATAAGAAGGTTTTTATCGGCCGTATCAAATTACCATGTGCCATGCTGAAGACAAGCCACAGCCATGGGTAAAAACACAATAATGGTAACCAAAAGGGATCCGAGGTAAGAAAAGTGTGAAGCATAGTGGGAGTAAAAGGGTGAGAAAATGAAGCAGCGGGGAACATTTTGACCATACGATTCAGAATCTGGCAGAGGAAAGCGGCGCTGCAGGAGGAATAGGGTGGATTAATAGAATCTGTAAAAGGTAAGTGGGCTGGAGCATCTTGCCAATATCAGTTTTATCGCCACCAGAGTCAAATGTGTTGCTACAAGTTCCTATAATGCATGCTGCGGATAATGAGAGACCATGTCATCCATTTAGTCTCATTTCCATTTTACAGCTCTTTGATAGGAGGAATCAGAGAGCACTGGCTCCGACAGAGACGTTATGGCCCTGGGCTTCAATGTATGTGTGTAGCTATGTGTGTGTGTGTGTGTGTGTGTGTGTGTGTGTCATCTAGCACACTGATGTGCTCCTGTTGATGAACTGGACCGTATAAAAAGCAATGACAAATTTAATGGCTGCCATAGACAGTGCTGTCAATGTTCCAATTGAGCAAAGTGGTTATTTCCACTTCTACGGTCACGCATATCTGACACAGTAATTTTTGGTCAGAGCATGTGATAACCCTATGTTTATATGCCCAACTGAATCTGTTGGATGGATATAAACAAAACAAAACAAAAAGGTTATTCTGGGTCTTTGTATTATCCTAATCACACCATCTAGTCCTCAGCTATGTTTTGCTCATCTGCAGGACTTCGGTTGATCATTTTGACTCTGTTTTGATACGCTATTCAGCTCTATTATTTACACTCCTGTCCCTAGAGGTCAGGGGTCTGCATCAGACTTAGTGCAGTATTCCTGGAGCAGCTAGAGTTTCTGTTTCTTGCTCAAGGACACTTCAGCAAAGTTGATATCTGGTGACAAGAATGGAATCTGAGCTGTGTTCCGAAAATACGCATCGCTGTCGGACTCAATGCACTTTACTGTTTTGTAATGACAGGAAGGGATGCAATATATTGACAGTATATTGAAAAACTTTGGAGAAATACTGAATCAATCAAAAATCAAATCGTTTTAGATTTGTTTTTTCCATGAACAGTTATGAGCAATATGCATCACAGGCTTTATTTAAAAAACAAAACAAAACAGATTCTACTCTTGTAGCTAGGGCTAAGCAATATCAATATCCGACTATGAGACAGCCCCAAAAAGAACAGCAGCGTTAGATATTTTGGCAAATGTCCCAGAATGACATGGCAAAGGATCAAATAAGGAGACAAGTCAATGTAGGGAAGACATAAGGGTGGACGGACACACAGGTCAGTGGGAGACTGCTCAGTTCGCATTTCAAACAGACAGTCAACGATCTTCCTCTAGACATAACCGAGTCATTTGTTGTGCCTGAACTGAAGTGTAACCACAGTGTCGTCAAATCATTTTCCACAGTGATTTGTAATGGTTTTTGGAAGGCACAGATAAATGATGTTGTCCTGTCTGCACCGGCAGAAAACATCTTCTGTGTGTCGTTCTGGGCGGCTGCTCTCAGCATCTTAGCCAAACCTTAATGACTGTCACTGTCAGTGAACACATGGTCCATTAACAGCTGCAAGGTGCAACTAACTGGCTGACTGTTGCTTTCTAGGAGTGCTGCAACTTTTTCTGTTCTTTGTACTTGAAAAAAACAAAATCAGTAATCTAAATTATAAACAAATGTCCTGATTTAAGAGAGCAGTCTGTGCAATCTGCATTTTTTTGTTTTTTTTTGTTGTTATTTTGCCCGGGAAGCCGGGTTGTCGACAAACACAGTGTATTCTATATACATGACACAGTCTGCCATTTGGTAACTCTCATGATTTAATCATGGTTTTTGAAAAGCAGCTTATTCTGATGATCCTGCAAAGCCACCTTGACATTCTGTGCTTTCTCTGTGCCAACTGTCTCCAAAAATAACATCTTACGCCACTGTTTACACGGAAATTATCTTCATTTTGAGGGCAAATAGGCTATCATTGCATAACCCAAAGTGAACACTGAAATGCACATTCAAATTTGTGCACCATAAGTATGATTTATGAGCCAAGTGTGTTTGCCTTTTAGCTCCGTATGAGAATAATCCCCGTGCAATGAAAAGATGATTGAGGATGGACTGCCTTTTTGGTGATTTTCTTCTTTTTTTCAAGCCAGTGATTCCTCGGAGAATGTACCTGTCCATCACATCCGTGCCTGTGGGGCCTTGGAGGGCGGAATCAGGAAAGGAGAAATAATGAGAGCTCACACACAGCTGCAAAGAATTCAGAGACTCCTACTCGGTGGGTGCTCTTCCTCTTTACCCCCCTCCCCATTTTAGTCCTGCAGCGCTCCAAAGACACCATCCCTTAACAACAGTGATACACCTTCCAGTGACCACTGACTCACTATCCAAAGGCAAAGAGAGGGCTGTGATCACACATCAGCAGCCTTTTGGGGGCTAGGTGTAAAAGAAAGCTGGGAGGCTTCAAAGAGCGAGGAAGAACGCTGAGCTTGGGACAAATCGCATTGTCTCCGACTATCAGTTTGTCTAGCAGCACACAGTAACACTCACTGACGCTCAAAACAAAAGAGGCCAATTATTTCCACACTAGAATTCAGACTGCACCGGGTTTTAAAAGTTCAATAAATGATTTTTCTTTTTTTATACAGCTATTTACTTTTCCTCTCTCTTTTCTGGTGGATTTAAATGACACTGTTGTGCAATGCTGTCAGGGGGAAAACAGGACCAAAATAAAGTGGAGGATGAAAAAAAAAGAAATAAAGACAGAGTGCTTATTGTGAGTAAAACATCTCCAGTGATTTTGAAAGGTGCTGCTTTTTTTTTTCCAGTTACAACAGCTGAATCCTTTTAGTACAGTGAAAAACAAAAATGCATTAATGTCACCAAGGGGAAATAAAGACATTTTCTCTGAAGGCTGATTTCTGTGCCGAGTGATTATGACTTAGCATTTTATAAAACAAGACAAGCATATTATAATCTCATAATTATGACACCTGCAATGTACTTCCATAGAATGGGACATCCACGTGCATGAGGTTGGAATCCAGATGACACGAAGTGAATGACATTTCGGGGGTAATCCGGACCTCAAGCTTTTGCTCAACCCACATCCAAATGAGACGCTGTCATATCTTGTCCATATTGTTACTCTGAATGTGAACTCAGACAGCTCTTAAGCCTCAACAAGCTCTTCCCAACAGTCGGCATCCCCTTCGGCGAGCACCAACACCGGCCACATCGCAGACAGCAGCCTCTTTGCTCAGCAACCACCTGTTTCTGTGGGTATCACGGTAACGAGCTCTTTGAATAATGAGGTCGCGGGAGTGGAGCATGGAAGGGAGAGATGGAAGGGGGTCTAAACACAGGAAGGGAGAGGAAGTTCCTATTTATAATTCATGTCAGGAGAATTATCATCAGCACTGTGGCATTTGGAATGAATTATTGATTGCGTCTTGGAAGCTTTATGTAAAAACTTGCAGTTAGGGGGTCCTGATGGACAGGGCGTGAAGTAAGAGGGCACAGGGATAGAGGAAGCAACCACAGAACTGTCCGCTGTGGCAGGAGGATGTGTTTCCACAGAAGGTTATGAAGATAAATTCTCTCTTTGGGGAGCACTGGGTGTAATCTTGGATCAAGGGATATCTTGTTTAGTGGGATAAGCAGTAGTGGAGGTATTCAGATCAGTTACGTAAGTAAAAGTAATACCACAGTGTAAGCGAAGTTTCTGCATTGTATTACTGATGCATTGCATGTAGGCAAGCTAATTAGTTAAGGTTATTTCCTTTATACACCGCTGGGTATCTGCAATGGATCATATCTTATGAACCAATCGCATGTTTTTGTATGAAGAATCTCTGAAAATAACTAGATAATATTCTGTAAATGTGAAATGATTTCAGATTCAAGTTGGGTTTAGGGTTAGGGTTATCAACCTGACTTCATCGTATTCAAATTGATCTAAAACAAGGGCTTCGGGATTATACTTTGCAGTAAATCTGTCTGTACCACTCACCTCTTACAGACAGCCAAAGCAATCGTAGCTCTAAAAATCCTCTTGCACCTTGACAGTAAAGGACTGCTGCTAAGGATGTGGTCGTTAATGGAAGGGGACGGATTGACCTGGGTTGAGCGACCCTGGCTGTTTGACCCTTAAACCTCTCTCTATAACTTACTGCAGCCTCTCCAGCCCGAGTCTGACAAGCATGGATCACTACCTATTCTTTAGCCACTTTTTTTTTCATTACAAAAAGCACAGAGAATCAATACCAATACCAACAAACAATCCATGTAACCCCCCATAGTGAATGGACACTGGTCAGTAACCTTATATAATTTGTCTTGTCAAATAGGAACACGCATTTCCAACGAGAATGAATGTGGCTGAATTACTTTAACGGAACAGAATTTACAAAAACAATTACATGTGTTGCTTATTTTTTTCCAACACCATCAACAGACCTTTAACAAAGCTAAGACTCTCCTAAGAAAGAATTTATCCTAAGACATGACACTTTCCTTTGGGCACTCATATGTGAAATTGATGTTATTTCTCAGTAGCTTAACTTATCCTGAAAAGCAAGCCTAACTAAGATACGTAGTAACTCAGGCATAAGCCTGTAAAATACCCAAAAACTACAGACAACAAAAGGATCAAAAGTTTAATGCACTTTGCATGTTAGAAAATGTTCACATAGTTAGAGAAAACGAGCGCAGGGCCAGACTTAGGGCTTGTGACTAAGGTTAAAACCCACTTCAGTAAATAGCACTCAGGCAGGCGGGCCAACGGTGGCTGAGGCACGTTCCAGATGTTAGTAGTACTGGGCGTGGATGCTAAGCAACTAGCTATTTTTAACCACGGAGCACAGGAAGGAAATGAAAGGAGCAGAGTTCAGTGTGCGCGGGATTCAGAGCAGCGGAGAGGGTAATCAAACACTGGCGACCAATGGCATTCGCACAGTTCTGACACAATGGTGGCTCGCCTGCCTCTGGCTTAGTCTTATCACAACAAAGTCACACTGAGAGTGGGTGTGAGATGAATGGGTGGGGAGAGGAGGAAGAGATGGATGGGGGAAGTGAGAAGGAAAGAAAAGCAGCTGAGAGGTGAGTAGCTGCTACAAATTGAATCAGGGGATTGGTGTTTCCTTCACATTACAACTGTCCATCTGCTTCGAAGTGCGTTGTGTCTATTGGTTGTTAGGAGACTGATTATAAGCTATAATGCAGAGGAGATTTATGTGCTATAAATGTACATGCAGTCCCTCACACTCTGATTCCTCTCTTTAAAAGGAGGACAATTTAGCAGTGAAGTGGAAAAGTTCACAAATACAAACCATCACCGCGAGGTCGCTGGAAAATACGCCTGTTGTCACTTCAGCCACCTACCTAGAGATAGCTGTTTCATGTAAACAATGAGCTCAGGCTGAGAGACCAATTTACATTCAAATGCGCCGCACAAATAAAATCCATTCACCTTGACACTGTACTATCGAGTCGATGGGCATCACTTGGATGGCTCTGACACTTTGCGAGTCAGTCAGTCATGAATTCAAGGCTGTTTAGATGAGACAGAAATGAATGCGAGCGACACCGTCTGCATTTCAAATAAACGACGCCATTGCCTTTAATGAAGACGGCAAATCTGTCAGAAAGGTTCCTTCCTTCACTGCTCTCCAGTCACAGACGGAAAATTACCAAACTGTTGATCGATGGTTAACAGGTGCAGGCTAATTATGCTAATCATGGCAACAGCCAAATAAACTGATTGCCATGTTCATTTAAATGACAGCAATGTTCCTTTGGTGGCTAATTAAAATAGGTTGGGAGAAAGGAAACGAGGCGGCTGGGTTCAGATAGAGGGAGGTGTTTAAATAAAAGAGTTCTCTGGGGTCTACTGTAATAAGCTGTATTTCATTGGTTTAATGATGTCATAATGAATTTCTAATGATGGGGGATGGGCCAGGGTGCAAAGTCGAGAAGTGCGGTGATATGTGCATGAAACCACACAGCTACTTCCCCGCCCCCTGCGAACAGACAACGCAACATGGGAGCCTTAGCTCATGTTGTGGGAAGCGGAGAGTATTCCTGGTTGGAAATGAGTGGAAGCAATGAAAATAAAAATCAGTAGAGGACATCAAGCAGCGTGTGTGCTCCATCTGGTTAAATACTAGCCCCACCGGAAAGGGTAGGGTGAAGGTTTTAAAGGGGCAATTACTTTCTTTTTTTTTCAGCACTGGGCCCAGTTGGCCTCAGTCTCCATTTGCATGTGACCCGGGAAAAGGCATCATTAGAGGGAGATACGGCGATCAGAGGCCAGGGGAGATGAACTCTGGGGCCCCTGACAGCCACTACGGTGGTATGAAAGGTGGATAGGGGCTGATTAATGTTTATAGAGGCAGCAGCTATCAAAACCCTTCTCTATTCCCTCTCCTCCCCAGTGCCCTCTGTTTTAATGCGTTTTTCGGAGGAGATTAAAAATATACAGTTTAGGTTCTATCTTTGCAAACAGCCCATTTGTTTTCCAAAGGAGTACCACCAGGGACATACTGAGAGCGCCACCTTTTATTTTGCAGAGGAATCTTTCCTTTTTATTCCCTTTCTTTGCCATCATAAGAGGTAAAATATTTGAAGAATGAACACTGGTTTATACACAGTATGCTGGTGTTTGATCTCTTTCCACATTATTTCTTTTTTTATGTTTAAACCAAAATTGTGGCATCACTGTCTGCAGGAAATTTGGTATTCCAATCACAATGCAGGAAAAGAGAACCTTTGGATGCACTCAAGCAAAAAACTGTCAGTGTCTTTGGAGGGATAGCTCACACAAGTGGCATCCAATGTGACTGTCGTCGACTGTATGCCTGCACCACTCTCCACAATTAACATCAATGGTCAGTGGTAAAGCTTAAGATGCAGGAAGCTTAATGGAACTCTTTGAATACGACAGAATCAAAATAACATATCTATTGTTAGGTGTTTTTTTTTAAGTAGCTCTTGTTTGAAAGGCCGCAGCCTTGCATCAAAATGGGCACTGGTTCACTTTTTAATAAACCATTATTGTCTGTATCCTTTACCAAGCTTTTGTGCAAGGTGAAAACAAAGGAGCGACAAAAGAATGATATGAGAAGAAGGGATGGATGATACCGTACTATGATATAAATGACGGAAGTTAGAATACCCTTTATTTGCTATCAGATGCAGACACAAAGAAACTTTTGTATCAAGGTAACAAAAGAGGAAAAAGCACATCCAGTGATGAGACTCAAACAGCCCGAATAAAACACCCTCTTTTTATCTTCTGTTTATGAGGCATTCTCACTATTTAAATGTATGCCACATTAGCGGGGATCTACTCAATTCAATATATTATAATGTGATGTTTGGCCTTAATGGAAAATCAATAATGAAACAAGCCCGCCACCGCTGAGACCATACAAAAGCAATTTCCAAATTGACATATGGAGGACCTATGTGATTGATTCTGACTGCTGTTGGATTTTAATACCGTTCACTGCGAGCTCATTGACTCTCAGACATCGTCTTGTGGTTTATCTGCAAACTGCCAAATGAGTCCTTGTCTGCTTTTACTTCTCAACCCAAAGCGGGAGGAGTGGAAATATTGTATTAAATCTGTTAGATAAATGATTGGATAACTCCTCATAAATATGACCTCTTTGTAACTGATCACAGTGAGGTGTAATGCTTTTCATTCAGATCTCACCTCTGCAGAGGAATCTCCATCACTGGAGTACAAATTCTACATGTCCCTTCAAGAATCATCTGAACAGCTACAGTATTAACAGTAACACTGCACCAGCACTGGCAATGACATCAGCTGTTATCATCAATTTAATGACGTACTATCTCTGTTGTTTGTTAAACTGTAACAGCCTACTAGCCTTGAAAGAAGCTAACCCCCAAATCCCACCTCACCGCAGTCATACAGATTAGAAAGTAGAGACAAACAATTCACTTTCAAGAGCTGAAGCCAACAGGATATGCTGATCATGGATTACCAGCCAATCCATCCCCCCATTATCCAGTCCCATGAAGAAAAAATATGTCATAATCTGATGACCTTGTTCCCTGTGTTCCAGTAGTTTTAAATTGACCCTGAAATCCCAGTAATTCATTTAAATGTTGTTATCATGTACTGTACACAATGTACTTAATTCCACATCTGACATGTGGTTACATCCATTCACATTTCCACCAGTTATCCAGGTCACATCAGGCTGCGCAACGGCCCAGATGTGCTCCCAGCTCCAACATCCAGCTCCACGTGTTGGACATTCCAAGGAGTTTTCTGAGTATATGTTGGGCACAGACACCAAGTGGCCTTATGACTAGCAATTTAATAAACACAAAAATCCACTTGACTATCTCATAAAAAACGATCCATAAAGCTAATACGACGTGCGAGTAAGTCAGCCACCCTTACTGCTGAGCCAACACACATCCGCACTGTACTCCAACAGCAGACTGTTTGAAAGCGAGAGTTCAACTCTCATCTCTCAGTGACATGACATGAGATTGCTGACCCTGAAGTGTTACACCAAATGCTCATTCTGAGCTTCCTGCTCCATACTGAGGTTAACGTAACTGACAGATTTGACTTTGAACTACCTTTAAACCCAAGCATATCACATAGGCATGAGTGCATGCACAAACAACTCAGGCATGCTTGTACACCTCCACCACACACGCATATGCTAGGGAGGAGGTATTATTTGATGTATTGCGCTGACAAGGAGTCATAAACTACCCATCATCATCCCATCTAAAAATATGTAATCATAAAAAATACCACAGGCTACATCTTTTTCTTCATCTAACAACAGAAAGACATAGATCCTTGTATAAATGATACTATCAGTTACACAAGCAGCGTCACGTCTCAAAGCAGCAGCTGTAGTTAGAATATAGCCAACGGGCAGCACCGTTTTCGATCTGATCACAGTGTCAGTTCAAGTGAGGAGCGTTTTGGAAGTTGAAAAGTAGAGCATCCATCCCTATGTCTAATGTTTAACTCACCTTGCCGAAGTCTCTGACATCGAAGAGGTCAAAAGGGTCAAACAGCTCGCTGTTGCGCAGGCCGAACTTGTCGTGGCAAACCTTGAGGAATGTCCGGATGTTTTTCAAACACAGGAACTGCAAGACAGGGAAAGAGGGAAGACAAAACATGAATGCATGCTCAAACTGGAGCAGACACAAATCCAGCTACAGCATATTGGATTCATACAAAGTGTTGCAACAGCATGATTAAACAAGAAGAATATTTGCCCCGAAAAACATGTTTAACCGGTCTGTTTAATATCCACTATCAGTGCAACAACAATTTTGTAAATATTTCATTTCCTGGCTGATGATTGGCAGCCTCTCCATTCCATCCTCTCCTGGTGTATGTGTGATTATTCAGCAGCAGAAGGTGAGCAAGCTGATTGCTGCTCCTGAGGCTGATGGGCTGCCTCTCTGATCCAGATAAGGTGAGCCACAGAGGAGCCTGTCTCCTCAGAGAACAGACAAGCCCACCAGTGAGCTGCCTCGGGGTAAAGGTGGCCTGCTGGACTTAGACACTGGCTTCACACTTGGAAGTTTGCAGGTCACAAATCGGACAAAAAACAACCATAAGTCCTATAGAAATGAAGCTCTGGCATTCAGAAATGAACTTTTTAGTGAGTTAAACTGGTTCAATACTCAGTCGGGTATTCAGGAAAGGAAACAAGAGGCAATCACTTCAGGGTATTTAGAGATACAGATAAGGTGATGCAGAAGTGAGAAGCTGCCAAGCTGCAATTAAAGACAGTTCTTTAGTGTCTGTTTGAACCTTTTCTCAGCACCAAATGGGTAGGATTGATTGTAAAGCTTTCTTTAACTCAACTTTAAAGTCTGCATTTACTTTTCTGTGTGAGAAATCTTCTACATGTTAACAACAAATATGTCTAATCTGCAGTGTTGATTAGATACAATTATAAGGCCAATATAATCTTACTGCAGATTGGCAAATTCGACCAGGACTGATAGCAAATATGAACGGGATGGTGGAGTTTGCAAGGACCCTGCAGCAGCCACGAATACTCATAACAAACTGCATAATACATCCTCTCTGGTCACGAATATTGATGGTCCCAGTCCCTAAAATATGCCATCACACAGATAAACCTTGAGGGCTGGGGAATAGGCCAATAACTGCATGGGAGCATTGAAATATTAATGATAAGCATAACTGCCTCCCCATCTCCTCATCTTTGAGTGTGTGAAGAACACATTACCTAGCATGTAAATCCTAGATGCTGCTCAGATATGCCCTTTCATTTCTCCAGCGTGTGAGAGATATGAACCGATGGCTATGCAAGCAGAATGTGCAAGGGGAAAGAGTCTGGAGTGAGAGAGAACAAAACGCTCGTTCGCCTATTCTACTGAGAGCTTTGACAGCGTACATCAACCCAGTAATGGCTGCTAAAGCAAGCAGCGGCCTCGCAAAGTCACAAATCACACATTGTTAATGTTCGCATGCCTTCAAGGCAGCTACGGCAGCACCAGCGGGTCGTCAGGTACAGTAATATGCTGCAGAGAGATGTTACAATGGATGGATGTGAGACATCACCTGAATCAGCCTGTACTAATTAGCTTTTATACTTTGGAATAAAATGAAATAATAAAAAAAACAAACACTGTAAAACTCATTGTTCCAGTAATTTGTCAGATTAAAAAGAAGAGTTTCATCTGATACTGTTTCCTGGTATTTTGTGGCATTTTGCTCAGGCCTCTCCTGGCCGCACCTGCAAGCCCTGCTGACTCATTCTCATTCATGTGCGCACATCTGCTCAGTCCCAGTGTCATGGGTGCGGACCCCATAACAGAGCCACGCCGGCCAGTGAAAAGGAATGCGATTGGTTGCCTAGTCGAAGTGACATTTACAGTTCAGCGGCGAAGGTTATCGTATCTGCAGAACCTCACGTGCAGTGGGGAAAAAAAAAAAAAGCTTATTTTCCCATCCCTGATATGAAATGGTAACATTTGCTGGAGTGGTTTGGAGAGAGAGGGAGACTGTGCAGATACGGATCAGGGGGGGAGAAGATGTGATGTGTCTGACATTCTAATGTATGTTTGGTGATAAGAGAGCCAGGGTAGGGGTAAGGAGAATTGCTATGATCTTGATGAAAAAAATACACCATTTCTTGTGGAGTGGAGAGTGTGAGTGCACCTGGGAATAAACAGGCTGCGGTCATCTCCTTAGGCTGAGGCTGGCCTTAGCACAATCCATCTGGAATTACCTCACTGTGGTCTGCAACACATTCAAGGCCAGGCACAGATATTCCTCCATTTTTCACAGTGCTGTGAGTGCATCTGGCACACACACACACACACACACACACACACACACACACACAAACACACACTGAAGCATAAACTGTTCTAAAATTGACTACAGCGCTGATAGAATTCCTGTAAACATGTCTTCATAAAACACGAAAACACATTTTAACTTCGACAATTAGGCGATTAAATTATCCACTGAGAGAAAATCATTTCCAAGAGCTTTAAGAATCGATTTGTTTCGAGTAATTTATTAAGTGAAACTTTCATGTCAGACAGCATCTCAGTCTCCAGGAACTCTGTGATACACAATGAAGACTCTACACTTGCTGTGCATGCTGGCCTTATGAGCGTGTGTGGTTTCTTAGCCACATTTTTGCACACTTCATCATCTCACTCTTGTGTTGACTTTTCAACAGAAAGAACAACCTACATCAGTGTTTCTCAAACTTTTTATACCACCTCAGAAAATATTCATCTCTCCAAGTACCACTATTTTGATAGACATTAAAAATCCAGAAGCATAGGCCGACCTTTATCAACTACAGACGACAGAAGATTATTTATTTTTGGCTGTTGTTGAATCCTGAACAGAACCGGTTCAAGAACCAGTGCTTATTTGCTGTTAAAGGGGTTCTCTTGATCCGCACTCCACTTCCTAATGTTTCTTGTTTGGCGCCATAGTAGCAGTGTTTTGACCCAGTCATTTAACCTCTGCTTACCATCTCATATTATATTTTAACTAATCATGCATGGATGTATGCACCATGCAAATGAACGTGCCTACATATCAGGCTATCAGATAATTAATAATTTATTTGATTATTATTATTTTTAAACCTGATCCCTCCAAGTACCACTACATGAAAGTCAAGTACCGTGAGTAGTGTCATCCTTCCTGACTAGTAAGTTTAAGTGCAACCTCTCATCACTCTGCATGCGTATGCAGTGACGAGGTAATTTGCTGACACTGATGTTATGACTTGAGGAGAGAGGTTTGTGAAACTAATTTCGATGTATGAGGTGGCTAATGATCTGCATTTTAATGATACGTTTTAGCTCTAGGATGTGTTTTATTTCAGTGGACTTTATCTGCAATATCAGAATATGTTTGTTTTAAAGGCACCCCTGGCAAAGCCAGAAAGCACCCCATGATCTAAATGATTTTTTTTTTTTTTTTTTTTTTTTAGCAACTGCGTCAGATTAAACTTTTCATTTTCGGGGATTGCAGATTGGATCATTACTACGATACTGTTTTAATCGATTTCATTACCGCAGAACCCTGTGATTGCTGTTTCAAGCAACACAAAACAAAACTAACTCCCACGAAGGCATTACAATAAAAGTTGATTGCCAGTGAAGGCAACGTTCAGGTGTTTGTTCCCTTTTGGCTGTTACACTAAGACTCAGACTAAGACTCTTACAAGGCTGCAAATCAATATTTTTTCCTCACCTTTGTCATGCAACAAAAAATAAAATAAACAGAACAGAACATACTAGATAAATCATGTGCATTTGTGCACATAAGTGTACCACTTGCTTCAAGTGTTGAAGTTACCATTGTGTCAGCTCCACTACTCACTTAGTTCTAAAATTGCACCTTTCAAGGCTTTCAGTCCTGTCATCAATCGCAGTATTCATCCGCACCCTTACTCTCTGTAAATATGTGTACTCAGTTTGGCTTTTTACAAATTAGAAAAAGAGATCCCTTTAGCTAAGAGGAAAAGAAGAGGTCAGGAAGAAAGAAAGTGAATGAAGGAAATGGAAGGAGATGTGAGGGAGGTGAAGACAAAAAACTATACAGAGAAAGACTGCCTGTATGTGTTCATCTGTAGGCTTTTTATAAGGTGGCTTGTGTGCTCCACTGGAGCGACAGCTCTGATTTTTGACTTCTCAGTCGAGCAAACAACTCTTAAAAGAGACAGACTTGTTGTCAGGAAGGCGGGAAGGAAGAGTGAGAGAGAGCACAGAGAGGGGAGGAAGCAGGAGGGAGAGAAGCAGCTATGAGGAAATAGTCAGGTAACAAAGTCCCGTCACATCTCTGACAAGCCCTTTCTACCATATCACTGACACATCACAGAGAAAAATGCACTGATCCTCGAGCAGGGTGGCCCTTATCTGCACACACTGCTACACGCCCATATCTGAGGAGATACAAATTAAAGGTTCCTGGTATAAAAAAAGAAAAAAAAAGAAAACCTGAACAACAGCAAATTGAAGAAACGGGATCCAGAACAAGTCTGGCGGATGTGGAGGATCTGGAGAAAGGGAGGGAGGGAAAGGTGTGTTGTTTTGCCAAAACTGAAGCTCTTTGGTGTCAGGGAAGAGGGGAGGATTAAGCAGGGGAAAGTCAAGAGAGAAAACAACTCATGTAGGGGAGAAAAAACAAATTAGGAGGAAGTTGCAGGTAAGACTGAGAGGAGTCGGTTTCAAAACTGTGCATGAACTTCTTTGATCAGTTTCCTCAGGATATTTGATTAGAATGTGTTTCCTGGATCAGGTACCTCCTGACAATGATGACATAAAAAGAATGCATGTTGTGTCTATGGCTGTGCAATATAAGGATATGTGTGATGTGAGGTGATGATGATGATGATGATGAAAATTACGTTGTTTCATTCAATTCAATTTCCTCTGCAGTAGCTCAGTCCATAGGGACTTGGTTTGGGAACCGGAGGGTGGCCAGTTCAAGTCCAGCATGGAGCAAAAATATGCAGGGTGGACTGGTGGCTGGAGAGGTGCCAGCTCACCTCCTGGGCACTGCCGAGGTGCCCTTGAGCAAGGCACTGAACCCCCCCCCAACTGCTCGCAGGGCGCTCTTCCAGGGGATGCCCATCACTCCACCATCTCTCTCCACATTGCATGTCTATGAGCCCTTGTACTGCATGTGTGTGTGTGTTCTGGGTTAAAAATGCATGTAAATAAAACAGAGTGAAAAAAAAAATTCTCCTTTGAGGGATTAATAAAGTATCTCTTCTTATGCTCTATGACTTATTTCATTGTGTCAAATCATTCTCACAGTAATATTTACCATAACTTGGACAACTCAGCACAGATGAAGGCATGAAATTTGACTCCGACCAGCCAAGACCTTGCATCTATAAAAGAGAGGCCACTTCTGCCATATGAACATGGTTTGTGTATGAAAAGTCAGACACTGACCATTCTTTGGATTGTGTTTGGCTCAAAGATTCTAAATAAAAGCAGAAAAATATTCAAATATGATTAAGTATCGTACGGTATATAACCCAGAATCAGCAGGTTCAGTTAATGTAGGTGGAGAAAACCCAATAAGCTGCGTCGCTGATGTATTGCTGCCCCTGCCAACACCAGTTAAATCACACGACAAACTAAGACATGAAGAAAGCTGGTCAAACAAAACCCAAACAATTCTGCGAGTCTAAACGAGCTCACAAACACTGAGGCGTGGCTCGCGGATGAAGCTACAGATACACATCATGCACTTGGCTCGGGCTCAGCTTATTTCCCACGGTGGACATAATGCTTTCATTATCATGGGAAATAAGCAGTTAGTTTTAATTTAATAAAATTTATTAAATCATCAAAATAAGAGAGCATCATTTTTTGTCAATTTCAGAGTCATTCTCTCAACCCCCGGGAGAAACATAAAACGTCACCCTTGCAGGAGTCCTTTGAAGAAGAGAAATAATTAGCGAGGAGTTCTTGCTCCCTATTCGAGTGTACAGCAATCTGACTTCTCTCTCCATGATCAAAGACCATATAGAATAAATCCACTTCCCACATAATTCCTGACTCATAATCCAAACAAAGAAGGCATCTTTGGCTATAGTAGAGAAAAATCAGTGGAGAGCAGTCTACTTTAAAGGATTCATCAGAACAGAAACTTGCTTAACTTGGCAAAAGTTGTTCTCTGTACAGCTGTCCTCCTCCTACAAACACAAACTACACTGAATTTACTTATTTGGGCTAATTTGGAGCAAAGGAAAAGGAAATGTTTTAAGAGAAAACAGACTTTGTGTGTCTCTGAGCTATAATGGAATCAATACAAATGTCCATTTAGGAATTAAATCAATGAAAGGAAAACATTATGGTTTGTTATTGTCGGAGGAGAGGAGAGGAAAGGAGAGGAGAGGAGAGGAGGGATGAGGAGAGATGAGGAGAGGAGAGGAAAGGAGAGATGAGGAGAGGAGAGGAAAAGAGAGGAGAGGAGAGGCAAGGTGAGGAGAGGATATGATTTATACCCAGCAGAATGAGGTGAGTCAGACAGGAGATCAGATACTCAGACAGCCAGTCAGAGAATTGGAGTCAATGGAAGAGACTGATGCCTGTCTGG
This sequence comes from Larimichthys crocea, assembly GCF_000972845.2. Classification (NCBI taxonomy): domain Eukaryota; kingdom Metazoa; phylum Chordata; class Actinopteri; family Sciaenidae; genus Larimichthys; species Larimichthys crocea. The sequence goes on along the minus strand of NC_040014.1, from coordinate 2,994,815 downwards.
GAACTGTGAGGCACCCAAATACTCTTTCACATACACACACACACAGACACAAAATCCCTTCATGTTGTGTTTAGGGCAGTGAATCATTCCACACAACAGGAAGGGAAGACTCAGCAGGTGAGAGAGAGAGCAGCAACAACTAGCTCATGTGACCACAAGAAAAAAAGAAGGCTGGCTGAGCTGTTTCCGGGTAATCTATACACACACAGATGCCCCCAAACACAGAAATACACACACATATGCCAGGTCGAGGTGATGATGGATCTCGTAAACTTTCGGTTTGGTTAATGATCCCGCGGCCAAGGTGTTGATTGCTTTCTGGTAAGGCGAGATTTATGCCTGCCGGTGATCAGCGCTCAACCTTTTCCAAATAAACCTCGGCTCTAGGGTGCAGCACGTGTCTATAATACTAACCCAGTAATATCTCACTCAGTCTGAAAATCTCCCATTTGTTAACATGAAAAACAATAAATAAACAAACAGAATGAAAACACACTCTGTGAAAGTAGAGTGCTACCATCCTGCAGGCAGGGGATGTTCTTTTCCATAGTGAGGAAACTCTCCTCTTTTCAGTATGCACCTGGAATCGTAAAAAAAAAATCCATACACCTGAGTTTACACCTGTGCATATTACCTTGATGTGCTTGCTTGACTTTTTTTGGTTTTGCCCTGAGTTTCACCTCTTCTATAAACAGATTGTCCTGCCTTGCTGAAATGATATATACTGTACATTTAAAGGTCCAGTGTGTGGGATATAGCTGCAGTGGTGTAGCTGCTGTCCAAACCTGTGACTTTAGAGGTAAAAGGCTCATTCTGAAGTTATAAAAATATAAGAAATTCAGGTGATTATACACTGATGAATGCACAGTTATGAACACTATATTCCACTTCTTCCATATTTTGTAGAGTTCTGTAAATTTTACACACTGGAAGATAATTTTAGCACAATGGAAACACGACATTATTATTTCGGTTGAAGGAAATGAATCATGATTTGAAGAAGAGTTTCGAGAGCACATACTTCCTCCTTTGTGATCTCCGAATCCCCTTTTCAAAATCAATATCTGTTTTGATGAATATTTTAAACCTGCAAATGTCTTCTCTGAGTTTACAAGGGTTGGGAATAATAACCAATACAGAATAATCTGTTGTGTTGAATATTTGGAAAAGTTTAATAGCTTGAAATGAAAAATGAAAGCATTTATGTGGACGTCCATGCCAGTAAATGTTTTGGTGGAATGTGCCGGGTGACACCCGAAGGGGATTAATGACCATTAGGGCTTTTCCTTCCCTCTTCCAGGTCACCCAGATGTTAAAGTCAGTGAGGAGAAAGGCCTTGCTCCTGCAAATTAGAGAAGATGAACGCTGCATGAATAATGCATTGCGATAGTATGCAAATGTGTTAATCTTATCCTATTACCCCTAAAAGCCTGTAAGCAGGCATGGATTGACCACAGTTTTAAATCTCGTACAACCCACAGCAGACAAGGCAGAACTGCTTAGGTAGCGAGGCCCACGTGGCGACATGTTAAAATATGGAAGTTAAATAGGCTAAGTACGGTTTTCACTGAGGTTAATCTCCATTACAAAAGAAGATAATTCAGCTAGGAGCATCGAGTCTGGAGGGAGAAAGTCGTCACAATTGTAGAGCATGACTACATAATTAAATCAAGTCCACCTTCACCTTTACACTGGCTACTCCTGAAAACACAAGCACACTCTCTAATTCCGTGTAGGGCAAGCCTGAGATAAGAAGCGCGCGACACGAGGAAGAAAGCATCGGTTGAACTCCTGTAACATGCCATCAGTAGCATGCTCGCCATATGGACACATTAGGTCATTCGTGAGAAAAAGAGAAGCAGTGAACCCGAAGCTAAACTAAAAAGGAGACCCCCTTCCTGGGAGTGAAAAGCTCCTGTGTGGAAGGAGTGCAACAGAATGGAGCAAAGACGGAGAAGCAATATGTCTTCAAGGTACTGCACTTTTATTTCTCTACTGAAGCGGAAACGACTACAGCTAGGAACAAAGAATCTTCTTTGATAATGGCGAGAGTAAGCAAGAGGAGAGGGGGGGGTGTTTTCAAATGCCAGCCATTAGAGCTGAGTAGAATATCTTATTTACAGTTTGCAATCATGTAATTCAATTGTGTTTATGCTACATGTAAAGAGATTTATTGATGCTTGTGACATGGTTTTATGGATGGCAACATTGGTCTTTCTCTTCATTGTCGGTCAGTCGGCCAACTGCTTCAGTCTAGGGCTGCAACTAACAATAATTTCCGTCATCGATTAATCTGCTGATCATTTTCTCAATGAATTCATTTGTTTTACAGTCCAAGAAATAACAGAAATGGAGGAAAATGTTGATCACTGTTGCTCAAAGACCATCGTGGCATCCACAAATATATCACTTGTGTCCACAACTCAAAGATATTCAGTTTACTACTGTCAATTATTAAAACAGTTGGTGATTAATTTAATAGTTTACAGCTAATTGACCCCTTTGATTCTGTTCTGACTATACTTCAGTCCAGACTAAAATAGCTCAACAATTATGGGAATGATTAGCATGGAATTCTATATGGACATTCATCCCCAAAGAAGTTCCAAATGACTTATGACATATTTCAGGCTTTTAGTGAAATATCTTAACATCTATTTGGCACATTCTTTGCAGACATTCCTGATTTCCAGAGGATGAATCATAATGACTGATTGCTATTACTATTTTATAGCGTAACAATTATTGGATGAGTTACAACAAAATGTTGTACAAACACGAAGAGCTGCAAGCGCTAGTCTATTAAGCCATAAAGGAAATGAATCAGCTGCTATGTTGACAACTGATTTATTAACGATGCAAAAAAGTCATAATGTGCCAACATACACACATTCCTGTCCCCCTCAGGATGACTGATGATTACTTAGATATCTTGCAAATGTTTCACAACAATACTAACCATGACACAACATTATTCATGTTTAAAATCCGAAGCATCGTTTACTTGTTCATTTGGAACCACTTGAAAACAAATTACTCCTCTAAATAAGACAAGAAAATGAGAATTTTGACTTTAGGTTACAATTTGCTTGGTTTGGGTTCAGACTGCTACTTAGTTAAGGTTAGGAGACCTTTGTCATCGTGGATAAAAGACTTGACTGTCACTGGGAAACGGGAAAACAAACAGTGATATCCCCTGGCTAAAGTTCTATGTTTTGTTGACCCATCTATACACCCAGACGTCCTGCTCTGTGGCTCTATAGTAAAGTCACCCCACTTCTTTGCTCCCATTGGACAAAATCATAATTACTATAGCTGCTGGAGGGCTTTGTCACTTGAACCTAAAGAGAGTCACTAGAGCATTTGCTCCTTTCAGTGAAGTAAAGGCTTTGTAACATTATTCTGCTGCCTTTTCAGCCCAAACTCTCAAAAGATTCAGGTCTCCAGAGTGCTGGGATACAACAGTTCTGATACTGATGACAAAATAATAAATCAAATATATACAACAGTTCTGATACTGATGACAAAATAATAAATCAAATATATATTTTTTTTCTTTATCTTGCATAGTAGACCAAACTGCTTGATGTCTTTCTAAGATGAAATATTGACCAACACCAACACCAACACCAAAACAAGGTCCATCCTGATCACGACATCATCGACACTGTTGCCGTGCACCGGGTAAAGGTAAATCTGATCGAGTGTCTGAGTGAGCTTCAGAAACAGAAAGAGTAGAGAGCAGCGAATTTCAGACAAAAGCAGGGAAAAAAGCGATGACTATTATCATCTTAATTCTACCTGACCTGTTATTTCTATTTCCTCTGACACTTAATATGCTCTCTCTCCTTTCTCTGTGGACTAGTAATAATTCATAAATCTTCTTTCCTCTGAAGTGGTAAAAACCGCATGCAATATTTCTACTTTTGTTTTGAGTGTTTTTTTTGTTTTGTGTAAGAGAGGCTTCACCTTTGCATGACCGGCTTCATCTCTGTTTTAGAGGCAGCTAGTTTTCACAATAGCCTATAACAAATATCATCATCATCTGCCTGGATGCACTCGTAACTATCCTGCATTTCATTCCAAGACTGTTGCTGGGGCAGTCTCAACCGTCATCAGCCCATTTTTTTTTTCTTACTGCAACTGTTGTTTAAACCTCTTTCACCTGAAAAGCGTTCAGACAATATAAAATCAAAAATCTAACAGAGGCCAATGTGCATAATGCAGTCCTCCAGGTTCAATCCACTATTCCTGTAAATACAAATCTGTGTTGTATCTAAGCAACAGGCCATGCTGCAGAGACTCAGGAGAGCAGTGTGTGTTTGAAGCATTTCCACTCAGGCTTAGCCACAGACTCATGGCTTGATGAATGTGAGAAGTGGGTCCGCCGAGAATCCCAGACACCCATGGATCGATGGCCAGGTAATTTATGACATCGGACCACAGGGAGGAAGACTGCATCTATCTTTTCCCCGGTGAGTTTCCCTTACAACTTAAGGCTCATTGTAATGATTTAGATCCCCTATAAGATATGTTACTGTTCATCTTTTTCTTTCCCCCCACAGACAAAACATACGTGAGTAACATACATATAAGTTAATGTGTTTCTAAAGATCTTAACTGTATTAGGCACAGCCACAATCACAACAGATTAAGTCTCAGGAGTTTTAAATTATGTTTGGCATAGCTGGGTTAGCTCGGGGCGGATACGCACATGGCCAAAGAGGTAACGGGGAATGAAATCTGAGCAGATTTATGTGTCTGACACAGCAGAGTTACAAAAACATTAGCAAGTACTCAGCACCTCAAATTCATCTTAGGTGGCTTAATCAGAAAGACTTTTTTGTGGCTCCAAACCAAATTATGTTTTCTCAAGTACATTTAGACTTTCAGCTATATGGATATAATGAAATGTAACCTCAGATACACTCGAGAAATACATTCTGGTTACAAACTGACCTTTTTCTATCTAAATTGGCAAAATTATATGAAGCAACATAAAAAGTATTCTCCTTCAGCTGTATTTCAATTAAAAACTGTCAGTAAATCGGGCAGAGGTGAAAGCAATGTATATTTACTTCCTGGGAACCTTTGTTTTAATGGTCCAGTGTGTCAGATTAAAGGGGCTCTTACAGAATATGGCAGGAATTAAATATAATATGCATAACTATCCACCATTTTTCATCGTAGCCCAGATCGAACAAACTAAGCACTGGCTCTAGATAGATCTTCCGCTGATGAGGAGTATTCAGTTGGTTGCAATCTGAGACCTTGTCTAGATGACTAGATGTCAATACATCCTACACAGTTGGCATGGACATCTTAAGTATGAAGTATTTATAGGGTCTGAAATGCACAGCTAAGTGAAAATGCAGGTGGGATTAGGGTTAGGGTTTCTACACTAGACACACTGTAGAGATTTGCAGTGACCGTACTATATCTATAATTCTCCAGTCCCCATTTTAATAATGAGCTGGCTCATCTTCTCTCCCCTAGTGGCATCACCATGGTACCTGCTAACACTTCTAGCAAATGAGGTGAGATGACCTTTTATCTGCCTCTGCCTTATGATCAATGTGCAAATGGTTAATCGAAACTGTTTGTTCTATGATCTGCAAGTTTAATATCACATAGCTCACACTTTTTTTGTGTGATTAAAAACGTTATATGCGGATGTGCAGATCTGTCATTTTTTAAATAAAATAATGTAGTTACTCTATAGGTTCAAATACAAATGTCCATTCAGTTCTTGAGTACTCAGGACCAAGGCTACTACACACTGGTCTTTTAAGTACATATTGTTGCTAATGGCTCCTTACTTTTCTATTATAATTACCTGGGTTTTGGACTGTTTGTTGGACAAAACAAGTAATCTTTAATAATGTCACCTTGGATTTGGCTAGATTATGACACAGATATTCTTTGCATTTCTGGACCAAATAAACAATTGAGTGAAACAATCATCAGGTTGTCTGATAATAAAAAAAATAATCTTCAGTTGCAGACCTGACTGCTACTAGTAAGATACGATTATCTGTTCCGCTGCTGACAACTTGTATATTCACAGCAGCGACCTAATGTAAATAGATTTTGAAAGGTCCTCTGACATTATTACAGTAGATATTTAAAAGGCCACAACCTGAATGCATTGTTAGTGCCGGATGTTTGTCAGTCCTTTGTTTAAGGAGTCTATCAGGTGCACAGGGGGTTGCAGCTCTGTGCTCCTGATGGCTGTGATTATCTCCAAGGTGACTAATGCTATTAACACGGAGAACAGCCTGTTAATTACCCGACTGGCTCTGGGGCCGAGCTCAGCTCGCTTTAATCATCATACCCACAGCTTGGATAAACAATCATTCAATCATCACGCAGCTTTGCTGGCGATACACAATACAGCAATCAGCCAATTGACAGATTAAGTGATTGGACGGGTGGATACTGTGAGATACAGTTTACATCCACTCAGTGGTGCAATGGACAGTGGAGAGCTTTCCAATGGGCACTCAACCAGAGTGAATGCAATATGAAACCACAGCAATACACTTGTAAATGTGCTGTACAGTTTGATTTCATGTGACAGTGCCAGGACGACAAACACACTGGGAATAGTCAACAACTCATGTTTGCACACGCTGCACATTCTGATAATACCTTCAATGCACAGAACACTTTAAGGGATAGTTTGGGTTTTGAGATTGTTAATGCATAGTCAGTGTGTTGCCTACAGTGGACGATGGTCAGTATACTCCCAGGTTGGAGGAGACAGACGTCCCAGCACATAAGTGAAGCAAAGCATTGTTGTGGACAGGGCGTAAAAAGTGTACACTATAGTGAACATATTCTCACCGGTCTACCTTGCAGTCAGATCTGTAATACACCATGCGTAACATGGTTCAAGTTCTACTGTCGAGACAATGTCTGACAGCAAGGTACCGCAGTGAGAATATGCTTATTACAGCGTACGCCTAAAAGGATATTGATTGTTTTTTTTCTTCTTTAGGTGGGCCTTTTTATATGTCTGAAAAACATTTTTCTGCTGACCCTGTCCACAACAATACTTTGCTCTACCTCTGTGCCTGGACTTCTGTCTGACCTCAAGCACCTCATACAACCAGACTTCAAATACTGGATTTAAAAGCTGGTACGGAATGTCTAGCCAGATTTATAATCATGGTTTCTTATGATATGTTTTGGTTTCAATCAAATGTTGCCAGACTTATACAGTATTTAGCCAGTTATTGTATAATAGCCAATGTTTGAGAACATTTGCTTTTTTTGGTTTGGGGTTTGTAGAAACAAAAACTTGTTGATATTCTCCAAAAGATCTGTATGTTTCTGTTCTTTTTAATAGAAAATCCAAAACAGATAATGAATGTACAGTACAGCCTGACATTCTGCTATCTAAAGAGACTAATTAGCATTATTTGTGAGCTTGTTGCTTTGACAGAGCGACCGTTCGGTGGACTAAAAAAGTGACCTGTGTCGGTACAAATCTGTCACAGTTTGCTGGTCCTCCCAGAGCTATTTGCGGGCCCAAGTAATTAAGGTTTACATATATCGAGGGGGCATGACCCTTTTTTGGGTGGCTTCCCTCGACTCCATCACGTCAACTAAATGAAGCAACTATGTCTACAGTTGAGCACGACAGCTTAAGGTCGGGCCAGTGAATGCTGTCCCCTGTCACACTGTATCACACTGTGACAACTTTTTTTTGTCATCTGTAGCCCCAGTCAACAACATTATGTATTGGGAGCATACTTCCTGTTTATGCTTCCCCTGCAAATTACATCGGAAAGCTTGTTGGCACCGTCCCTCGCAATTAATCACTGTTGAGATAAAAGCATTGTCACAGTGGAAAGAGGAAAAAAGCTTAAGTGGAGGAGGCATGGAAGGGTGATGCACATGTTTTTTTTGTGTATTTATGAGCATTATACAAAGATGTAGAGGGAGTATTGGTTGTGAAAGCCTCTTATCTTCATGACAGTTAATTATCCTTTACATTACTCCTTCTACATTATCTGAGGAAACGGTCATAAATTACCCACACCTGTCTCTATGATCTTCTCTGCGCCACTCCTGGCGAAATCGAATTAACTTCTCACACATCCGCGACCCAGCTGTCCTAAGCACTCCCAGGTAGACAGACTAGAGCTAAATCTGAGACATCAAATAGCAGACAGCAAAATAATACAAAAAAAAAAAAAAAATGGCTTAACTCTTATCTTTCCCAAAAGACAGTCAGAGTGAAAAACATAGAGAAGTCTGGAGGAGAAAGAGATACAAAGAGCCTTGTCAGACGGATATGGGAGCAGTGGAGAGCAAGGCAGGATCAAACGTCCAGTTTCTGCCTGTAATCCTCCTCGAGAGGAGAAGGCGGGGAGGTGGGAGATGGAGGCAGGAGTGCCGGAGAGGAGTGGCTGGTTGCTGTGCCACAGAAAGCAAACCTTACTGGATTTTTCATCCAGCAGGCTAGGCGACGCCAGCCCCCTCCACAGCTCTCCAGACAGTCTGGCACACGGGCCACTGGAGGAAACCTTTGGAAAGATCAGAGCCCCCAGCCTCAAGCATGGAAAGAGTATGTGTGTGTATTCAGTTTGTGTGTGTGTGTGTGTGTGTGTGTGTGTGTGTGTGTGTGTGTGTGTGCCCATATGTAGCTGCTTATGCCTTTCAGATGTAACACTGTGCCTGCTATATAATTGGAGGTTTTAGCCCACGTGCAATGTCTGCGAATCAACAACATGGCAGTTGTGCAAAGAAATCCACAAAAATGCAGAGTTATCCTTCCTGCTAAACCACAGAGATAAGACCAAGAACACATGTACTGTATTTAGATATTCGACGGATGTGTCACACGGTGTGTCATCAGGGAGTGCTTCACGTAAAACACCATTAAACATTCAGCATTAGCTCTAAAAATATGTCAGGAATCTTTTTTTTTTTTCAGCCAAGTCATTGTTCGCTGCACATTGTGTATTGTGAGTACAGAGGAACAGGGTGTTTATTTCCCCTATTCTGCATACTGTAAACTATGAATATTTTGTGAATTTCTCCACAAATCTCTACAGTTTGTTTCATTAAAAAAACAAAAACAAAGAACAAATTGTTTATACATAACTTTTTGTATTGTTTATTATACCTTCTTTCTTTCTTCTAACTGTGTTCTCCACCAAAACACAGAGGCAAACTCCATGAATGTGTAGTCCTACTTGGCTATAAACCTGATCCAGATTCTGACCAAGGTTTTGAAAGTTACCAAAACTGAATCATTTCTAAATTAATAACTAAATTAAATCGAACTGAATCATAGGGCTTGTTGACAGCTCTCTCCATCATGCACGGAAGCAACATGATTACCGTGCAGACACAGTTCAGGGAAATACAAAGGACGTTCAGCTTCCTGTCCGGCCAACAGGGCATTCTTCAGATACTGAAAAGTTCTTGCTTCCGGAACTCATGATTGAATATTAAGATGCCATTTTAACATATTGCCAGACAATTCGGTTGGAAATTAAAGCACGCATTCCAGGAAAATTGATTTTTGATTTATTCACGTGGATCCTTAATAATCACATACACAGAACAAAAAAAAAAAAAAACAAGATCCTGGAGGGACTGAAAATTCAGCAGAGCCATGAAAGTAACTTGGCCGACAACTTGAAGGATCAGCGAATGAGCAACACAGCCAATCGTCAGCGGCTAAGTGATGCTATGAGCTATGGTTTCAGGAGCATCCCAAGAGGGCAGAGGTGAGAAAATGTAAGAGGCAGAAGCAGCTTGACAAACCAGCTCTCTCTTTTCTCTCTCCCACGCAGTTGGACACTGCCTGCAGCACCTCTTTAAAAATAGGAGGGAAGAAAAAAAGCTGTCACTCTGGATTTAGCCTACTTTCCAACATGCCCATTAATTTCAAAGCAGATGGCAAAAAAAAGGAGAGTGGGTTGGAGGGAGGGGCATCTACCAAAGCTGCTGAATAACAGAGGGGAGAGCTTCAGATGGAAGAGGCAGCGGTGAGTGTGGTGACCCAAGAAAACAGGGATAGCAGCGATGAAAGCAGATTAGAGCCTAATCATTTATGAAGATGATCATTTGAAGGACTTTACTGTTATTAGATGACGCTGTGCTGGACTGGACTCCAGTTGGGGTTAGCTGCATAAAAGGATGAGGCAAGAAACTTACTGGGAAGTATTGCACTGCTCAAACTTTTATCGATCTGTGTATCCGCACTTCCCTTGTAGGCACTCATCATCTAAGCCCGTCTGGGGGATTTACGAGGTGAGAGGTCTGAGTATAAATCAGAGATATTTTCTGAAATTAAATAAAAGGAGGCAGAGATGGAGAAATAAGCCTGAGGGCAGATACCTCTCTATACTATGATGCAAACATTCCCCGCAGACCAGGAGAAATTGCCAGCAGTAAAAACAGCGCTGCCATAAAGACCTTACAACCCCACACGGTACTGATAAAGCTGTTCCTATAAGCAGGGAGCAAGGTGCAGCAATCAACTCAACTGCAATCAGTCTATCTATAATTAATTAACACACAAGCCCATTGCGAGTATCACTAATGCAAAGTAAGTTTGGTAAATCATATCACAAACAAGACGTCCTCAAGGACAACCATTAATCACGGGATCAGCCATCATGACGAGCGTCCTTGAGGCAAGCCAAGAATTAGGTTTCCATAGCGCGGTATCAACACCAACGCCCGTATGGGAATCTCCTCCTGCGTTCATTCTTGAAAGCCACTAAAGTGTGTCGGCTTTTTTCTGTCAGACACAGCTGAGAGATGAGTAAGAGGGAAGGGGTGGAGGAGGAGGAGGATGAGGAGAAGGAAGAGGAGATGGATGGACAAAAAGTGGTGGAGGAGAGATCTGTCCGGTGGTCTCCAAGGAGGACCAACGGAGCTGAGCAAACACCCCCCTTTTCGAGCTAATCGAACAAGCCTGTGATGTGACATCACCAACTCACACGCCAGGATGACAGTCATCCTCGTAAAAAAAGAAAAAACAGCTGAATGAGGCACGAGGCCAGCAAGCAGTAAAATGAACCATGTTCGTCACAATGCTGTAAACCTGCAGCTACAGTGAGCAGGGCGGTGTATCCATCTAGAGATTAGATACTGTAAGAGCTGTTGAAGCCACCTCACTCTGGAGCCAAACAGCTCAAATGAAGCAGCTTGGCTTCAAGAAGATTTGTGGCCCCGATTTTATGCTCAAACCCAGTGGGACCGATTTATGTTTCCTGCAGAAAGAAGACCCTCAAACCCATCCGTTTCATAGAGGAACATTGTGGGATATTTGTATGTACTGCTGAAATGTAGCTGCTGTTGACAACACAAGGGATTGACAGCGGTGACATGTTGCCCAGCAATACCATAGAGCAATAACCCCTCTCAGTGTTAATTAGACAATAAAAGCCAGGGAGGAAATCCATTGTGGCTCACCTCAACAGGCATATCAGCAAAAATAGTAAACATCTGACTACAGGTGCAGCGAGAATATTAAATATAAGTAATACAATCATAAATTTAAAATGGTAATCAGACACCAAACCACTGCGGGGTGATTCATAATATCATACAAGAGAATTAAACAACTCTGGAATGTTGTCGCAGCAACAGTCGTTTTAGTCTTCATCTCAATAATTGCGTAGCAAAAGATATGAAGCCCTCAGCGTGGTGTCTGCAGAAAAAAACCCACCTGACACCTCCTCTGCGGGTGTGCACGCGCTGTCCGCAACAATTACTGTGCACAGATTCATCCGTGCAGGGGTTGCCAACACAGATTTTTTTTGTTTCTCTCAGCATGCATGTTTTTTTTGTTCCAATTGCTTCCTCGTTCTTCACATCGTCATTAACTTTGGTTATCTGATTGCTGGCTTGTTTTCTTTTTTTTTTTAAGGGTGTGGAAGAGTACTTGATTGGCTCTATGGTTGTCAAAAATATCGATACTGCGAAAAGTATCAATACTCAAACGGCATATCCGGAGATTTGCCAGGGTATTGATACTACAGTGCGCGCGCACTCGACAGACAGTGCAGTAGGTAAGACAGCGTCTGGCAGCCAGAGACATTTCTGCTGACAGTATGGCGGTAGTGCAGCTGCAGGAGGGCCAGACCAGCCGAAATAATCGAAAATGAAAAAGACAAAAGCCTTGTTTGGAAATATTTTGCATACGAGGCAAACAAAGAAGGGAAACCGAAGTGCTTTAAAGCGGTGGCAACTAAGTCGAGCTGCACAACTAACTACCAAAACACCTGAAGGACCCACACCCTGTTGAATTTCGATAAAGCTCCCGTTTATCATTTAACTGAATGTTTTAAACTCATTACTGATGTTAGCAGACCAGTGGCCCGCATCAATGTTGACTGTTTTGTGATTAGCTGTGGCTTGTATGCTACGCTGCCGCGCTAGCCGCGTTTAGCTTGCTGCTAAATTAATGTTGTTTTGTTTTTTTTGTTTTTTTTTATTAGCCATTAGTCGTGGCTAGCAGCCTTTAGCTAGCTAACGTTACTGAAACGTGTTGTTTTCTCTCAAAGTCGCGGACTGAAGCAGAGAAAACTTCAACTAAAACTACCACTTCTGTTTGACAAGCAACGGAAAACACGACTCCAAGTCACCAGAAGCTGTGAAATTTAACAGAGCTCTGGCCAAATTGCATTATATTTATTTTGCATTTATTTGCACTAAGTGAAAACAAATCGTGATTGTCTTGTGTTTTATTGTTTTTTTTTTCTTTCTGAATATTTAACTAGCATCTGTGGTTCTGCTGAGAAAGCATGTTTTATGTTGAGATTATTGTTTTGTTTTTCATGTTAATAAAAATATTTTTTACGCCTTTAAGTATTTGTCATTTTTTTATCCCTGCAGTAGGGCCTATCGAAAATAGTATCGAGTATCGAAAATTTTCCAGGGTATCGATGTCGAGTTTGAAATTTTAGTATCGTGACAACCCTAATTGGCTCTAGAGACCAGCTAGCCAATCATCAACAAGGAGATACACGCAGTCACTGCATACACCTCTAAAGCTGACCTCTGATCCCCTGAGCAGGGCTGACCATAAGACCTCTGTGAAGATCAATAATTCGTCACTATTTTCATCAACTCTTCACACACACACACACACACACACACACACAACCACAAAATAAATGCACATCTGGTTCGTTCCTGCAAAAAACAGAAGCTTCCCATAAAATCTCAAACAAAGCCGCATAACATCCAACAGGCGATCAGAAAAAGGTGATGCAAAGCAACAATCATTATTGAAGCACTGACAGGCGGATGCTGGCGTTGTGTGAATACATCACAATGGAACAATCATTCGTATCATCCCTTCGTACACATCAGGTGTCACGCGACCGGCCAAGACTGGAGCTGGCTGCTGCGAGCAGATGTGGGGAGAGGTAATTATTTGGATACTGTTCCGAGAGAGAGTGGGAGTGTTGAGTGTCTAATACTATTTGGACATGGATCTGGTCCACTCTATTACATGCAGGGGGAGCTGGCGGAGTAATGGAATATTTGATCAGCACGGACGCACAACAGCTCAAACAATGTGGGGCTAATGTTGAGATGTTGGACGAGTCGACGGTCTATCCCGACACGGGGCATAGAAAGGAAAAAAAACAAACCTAACAGAGTATACAACACGCATGATAAAATACACAATACTTTTCCCCGGGTCAAATTTACAGCACAGCTGTAATAAGATGCAAGCTTGCAGCATTTGAGTAGTGTCATATATGACTATGGGGATGATCTTCAAGACTCATGGGAGTCCTTTGAAAAGAGCGAAGTGGAAAGAGCTAGTTAAGCTGTTTCTGACGCCTTCCCGCAGATATGTTACAGTCTGACAGCTGTCCAAAAAACATCTGAACTGTGCTCTTGGCTCTCGAGTTGTTGAAAATCTGCTTGCTTCCAATCACACATCTGAGATCCACCCTTTCCAACTAAGGCTGGATGATGTGGTTGAAATCAATGACTCAGTGTAAGTAAGAGGATTTCTCATATAGACATGATGATGAATGAATGGAAAAAAGTATCTTCATAATAATTAAATACATGCTTCACTGCACAGGCATCCAAACTGTTCACACAAACCCTTCAATTGTTGTAAAAGTGATCACTGAGTGTTAATTCTGACACACTGACGTACAGACCACACACTGACACTGAGTAATAAAAAGGGCCGGCCCGTCCAGATGAAGCTTTTTGGATAATCACAAGAATTATCTCCCCCTCAACTGGGACTCCTCGAAAGGGTGTTTCACTCAGTCTGATGTTACAAATATCTCTTATCTGTCTTATCTGTTCGGAGCTCAAGTGAAAAACACAGCTGCACTAGCTTTTCTTTTTCTTTTGTGAACATGCAGTGATTCACACCAGACTGGAGATAGCAGGTTGCATCACGGCTGGAAGCTGTGTAAACTGGCACAGTAACTTTGTTTCTCTTAGTTATTACATAGGAGAAAGGGAGAGGTGCTAGGTAAATGAAGCACAGGGCTCTGGCACCAGAGAGTGGCGTATGAATCCTGCGTCCTATTGCCTGTACACTTAATAAAACACTTGAGATGATGTATAAAACACATTGCAAAAAAATGTGTTTCATACATATGTAAGAAAACATCCCCAATATCGGCATTGGCCTCAAAATTGAAGCATCAGCCAGACGCTAAAAAACTAAACTAAAAATTGTTTAATGGACATGCTGCAGATAAACACAATATAAACATTTATTTGCCACACACTTTTCTTTGTAGCATAGACGAGAATGATCTCAAATTTGACTTGCACAGATGATTATTTCCCGGGCTGGATGCCCAAATATTCAACATTATCTCAGTCACTGCTTTGAATGTCTCTATGCCGCCACATTGCCATCTGTATTTTGCCTGCAAATGTGTACGAGCGTGCACACCCGTGCATGCATGTACGGTATGTGTGTCCATCCTGATGTGACTGAGATAACTTAAGAGACAAACAGCCCATTTAGGCTTTAGGCCTTATCGAAGAAGTGATCGTGCTGACTAAGATACTGAAAATATATAAAAGGCAAATCAACTCAAGATAATATCTCAATGTAGCCACACACTACACTTGCACAAACTTTTATCCCCTCCACACACACACACACAGCTCAGACACAGCCCTCGAGGCGACTCCACTCTTTAATGACTCAATAGAATGGTCGATATAGCAGGCACATGTATACTCAGGTGAGCTGAGCTGGCATGCTGAACACAGAGCTTGGTTTATAGCTCTCACTGTGATAGTTAATGGGGCGAAAACCTGAGGTAGAATGCTGCGAAAAAAAGATCTCTATGATTCCAAACTCAAGTGCAAAGTATGACATCGCATCAGTGTGTGATCACGTCGTGTTTAAAAGCTACACAGGAGAGTTTTATGTGAATGCTCAGTCATGTTTCTACGGTGTTTTATCTGTACGACAGAAAGTGAGGCTGCAACGGTGAGAACTAACAAACTTAGAGTCTCTGTTTTCCCAAATACAAGAGCGCCAAGCGTCTCTGACAAAGACAGCGAGAGCAAAACGGAACTGCAGAAAATAAGCCGTCTTGTAAACAGCAGCAGGTTGATGCTGCATCCAGAGAAGGATCTTTTGTCTCTCCTTCCCTTTGATATCCAAAGCAACACAGACCAGCCACAGGCCAGATGTAGCCTACGTGTCTACATAAAAAGACTGCATGCACTACAGTGCACAAAGAAAGCTATTTATAAAGTATGCACCATGAGAACGTGCATACCTCCGAGCATGCTTTGCACTCGAATTTTCCAATACGTCCAATACTGGCAAAGAATAGGGCATTTTTATTTTGTTTCTTGCGAACGGTAACAGATCTGGATTGCTTTCAACCCATCACCATCACTGCGGCGATGTCTTTGAACTATGTTAGCTTCCAACATTGCCACGTTATTGCTGTGAAGGCACCCTGATCTTCATGCACCATCCACACTTGAGTGGCAGGATTTAGGTTGAAATCCAGCAAAGTGGTTGAGCGTATTATGATGGCGATAAGGTGTATAAATTATGCGTACACATGACTGTTAAGCTACTGGACATGCATATTTATGCTTTTGTGCATAAATCAGTCCTAAATCCAAAACAGACTTTTGTGCACCTGGCTTCAGATTGGTGGTTAGATCAAATTATTTAATTTTTTTTTTTTTTTTTAGAATACAACCTTGATTTAAATGGGATTTCATGACAGTAATTTCAAAGTGTGACAGGTTCTAGAGGATTCCTTGGTAAAAGTGCATACTTTATGGTGCTATACGAAGGTTTACAAATGAGGTGCTATTGCAGAACATTGCATATCTGGACTTAAGTGAAAGACAGACGGTCATTTCCACATTAGCTTAGCATAACAGCAGGAGAACAGCTATTTGCTGATAAAGGAGTTACAGTAATAGGACCCATTACAACAGGCTTTTCTCTCCAGGAGGCTAATGATAATTAGACATATACTACTGTCCATCCATCAATCACGTGGCAGGGAGTGAGACACGGAAACCTCTGCTCTGAGTTTGTCCCTTTTTCTTTAAGACACACACACAAATACAAAATCTCATAAAGTGGTTATAGTGTGTGTGCTGAGGGAAAGCAGTAGGAGGATTATGTTCAGATCAAGACAACAAATGTTGATGATTACGCTCCTACAGCGTTCCTGGGACTCTGCTGCTGATGTGCACCATGAAAAAAAAATAAATAAATAAAAAATAAACATCCAGTGTAACATCTTTTTGATGACTGAGGCTTAATGTTTTCTATAGATTTATGCTGAACTCATAGTCGATCCTGCCGACCTTTCTTTTTCTCTGCAAGTAAAATTCCAACCATCAAATGAGCAAGCAGTATTCATTAACATATAACAACCAGCACTTCAAGCTAACATTCCCCGTGTTTTTTTTTAAAGATGATAATTACAAATGAGGTCTATCCATCTAGTGACAGTCAGATAACAAGTTTTTTTTTTTTTTTTCCCAGCAGCAGCCACTGTCGTTATTCCGCTCAGTGTTGCGCTATCATCCAAAAGGCATCACTCACAGGAGTCCCCACGTTCACTAGCAAATTAACTACCTGACGAACCCTCAATCACCAGACGAGCTCGAGCGGCTGTCGTCTAAACGAACCACAATCCCGCACACTTCACTCCTTTCCTCCTTCCCTCTTTCCTCAGAAGCTAAATATGGAAATAATTCATGCTTCATATCAATTTTGGTCCATTTTTGGGGGACACAGATACGGTTCATTACACTTCCAATAATAGATAGTTATGTAATTGTAATTAATTTAGTACATTTGTGCCGTTTTAATTGTTGGGATATCGACAAGAGGGAAAGACAATCAAATATGAAGAAAAGAAATGGACAAACATGCAACTGTTCATATTTCTAACCATCGCCCACTTGGGTTGTTGTTTCATATCGCGCAATTTGAGATGCAACTCCAGGGCATAATGCCGATAGAGTGTGAGCATATTACAAAACAGCATGGTGGCACAGCGTTTACTGAGGAAATTACACATTATGCCGCTGTGTCCCATAAGAAAATTTTTCAATTACACTTTCATTGCATTTGTTGACGTGAGTTTGCCTGGAAATGAATCTCAATGGCTGTTGGGAATAGACCATTAACAGATGGAACGAAAGAGAAGGGAAGAAAAGAAAAGAAAAGAAAAAAAAAACGCACAGATGGAGGTCAAGCATCTTTATTTTGATGCCGACTTATAAAATGTGACCCACGTAGGGATTTCACAGTGCGGAGAAAGATGTGGAAAGATAAGTGAAGCGTACACTTGCAGAAGGGGCTAGAGGATGATAAGGAAAGATGGATGAGAGAGAAGTGACAGACAGTGTGATAGAGGCAGGGGAAATAAAAGTGGGGGAGGAGGTCTAAATGATGAAGTTTGCTTTGTGTGACAAGCCGAGGACATCCGGTTCTCAGTGCTTCATGGTGACATGTTCTTAACTATGAACTGTATCTGCACCGGCATGAGCTTCTCAAGCAGCTTTCAGGGTTTCAGGAAAGAGTCATTGAATTATGACTTTTATGCATTTGAGTGGAGCCATATGCATGTCTTGGAAAACTTTGAGAACTTTTAAAGTTTGAATGTTTAATCATGCTTAATCTGAGAAGGGGATGTAGGTCAATATAAAGCAGCTGCTTTGGACATTAACCTGACAGATGCACGAGTGCGGCCATGCGGTGTGTAACATTCAGCTACCGAGGCGCTTCAGTGTTCCATGTGGCTGACCCAACAGAAAGACTTTTATTGCTGCTGATCACAACTAAATGTTTGTTCAAAATCCGACTTGACAACCTGAGAAAATATTACCCGAGCACATTCCAACTGTTTACTGTATGTGCTCAATGCAATATAGTGTATTTGGGCATCCAGCCCTGTGTTCCTTAAAGACTTAAATCGGCCAATTTGCCAAGCTTTCAAGATATACCCAGCACTTAAGCCTTGGCTGAACTGTGGACTGCATCGCGAATGTGGCTGTTGGTCGGAGGTTAAGAAATGTTGCAATAAATCCATTCTGCTCTTTTTTTGTGGCTCCTGCCCAGATATCTGGATGTTGCCGAGCTTTAACAAACAGTCTCTCCATGCTATCAGCCCTAGTTATCAGCCCGTCACACTGTATGGGGAAGATAAATCTAGGCAATTAAAATTTAAATTGCCGTGTGCACTGCCGTGACTTTCCTCTTTCCGTGTGTCTTCACATCTCTCTCCCGGCACCCGGCTGGACTGATTCAGTCTTATGTCAGGGGCGAAAAGAAAGGCGTGCTGCCAGGGATGGAAAACATGCTGGACAAACACAGATACATCTCACTTGTTGGAGAACCTTAACGCTTTGCCTCAGAGCATGATTTCTGTTGCCATTACTCTGCTGGTGGTTTGTTGAGTGCTTTGTGTTCTTTTGTTTGTTTGTTTGTCTTTGAAAGAATAAAGGTTATCATATTATATCTTCAGATGCGATGTGATCCAATGAATACAACCAAAGTGTCTGAGAGCAATCAGTGAGAACAAAAAAACTACCCACGTGCAAAAGCTCACTGATTTAGTGATGGTGTGATTAGTGTATTCAATTGTCAGTTGTCAGTAACTGACAATAATTTGATCATTCATGAATCATTTCAGTCGACCATTTGAACAAAAATGGCACATTTAAGTTCGGTTTCTAAAATCTGAGAATGCTTGTCTGTTTTGTTTAATGTTTCTGTTTCATATCATGGTAAACCACTTATCTTTTGGTTTTGGACTGTCGGCCCAATCCTTTCATTCCCTCCTCCTCTTCCCAACATCAGCCCTCTCGTATCACCAGTTTTAGATCAAAGACACTCTGGAGGCGAGAGGAGTTTGCTCAATTCACCCCCCAGACAGCTTTTACAAAGAATTCCCAGAAGGCTCTTCAGTCAACCTAATGGAACAGTTCCCCCACCTGGTCGAAGCCAGCAGCCAGTTCTCGGTTGACTACAGAAACACTGAGGCGGGGTAGGAGGGTGATAATGTGGGTTAGAGTAGCTCAGTACCTTAGGTGACATCAGTGCAACACCTTTCCCTCTGCTGCACCAAAGGATTTGAGTAGTGACCAAGAGACGGGTAGAGAATGATTGAGGCCGGAAGGCCTTGACAACTTTGATGAACAGTTCCTTTTGACAAGTGTTCCTTATTGGTTCTTGTGTAACTGATAGGATGAGTCGATCCCAAATGTGTTCCAGAGAAAGAGGATGTGAGTAAAGCTGACAGTCTGGGATGGGAGGAGACCCATATAACAGAGTGATTGATTTACAGATTGTGAATCATTTTCTGCTTTTGGGCTCTTCATAAAAAACTGACTTGTCCATGTTACTCAACATGATGTCCTCAACTTGTTTTTCTCAGCTCGAACTTCTAAAACAGACAGAAAACACAAGTATGGAGAACCAGCAAACATTTGATATCCTGGACAAGTAGCAAACCAATTCAATCAATTTGCCAATTATGCCGTCAATAATTGTTTTGTCAATAAGATATTAGAAAATTGATACAAAGGAATAAAATATGTCTTAAGGCCAAAGGTAACATACATCATCTTTGCTTGTATTTGCTTATATCACATAAAAACAGAAAAGCTTCACATTTGAGTAGCTGGAATCAGTGAATGTTTGGAATTTTTGCTTGAGATATGTTTAAAACAATAACCATTTATCAATACAGCTGCAACATCATCTTAATCATGAATTTATCATTTGTCAATTCGTAAATCAACGAGTCAACTACTCATGTCGGTTCTAATCAATTATGATTAGCATATTTGCATTGGATTGACTTTCTGTCTATAGTCCAATCATTTTAGCAATAATTACAGAAAGTTTTGAACCATTTTTTATTTTTTTTGTCAAAAAGGGAAAACAACATCTTGACAAAAACCCACATTGTCAAAAACCTTGCCAGTAATTGGGGATTTGTGAGACAAACCTCACTCATTGTTTTCAAGATGTCGAGTACCGCAGAGATGCTCGGCTCTTCCACATTATCATTCCTCCTGCTGCCTGAAGCAGCTGTGTCTCTATTCAACTCGTTGATCAATAGCAATAGATCTAACCCCAGAGCTGCTTTCACTGTTATCAGTGCACATATTGACAAGGTGGTGGATCAGAGTCAGCAACCAATTCCGGCACAAGAGTCAACATTATTAAACGGTTAATGATAATGCACATGTCGGTTTTTTTTATTCTTTTTTTTCCCCCTGTTTTCAGTGAGGGTGTTAAAGTTACTAAATAAAAAGAAAATGCATAAATCGATTTGAGCAAAGTTTAATGGGTATGAATCTGTTATTTTTAAGAGCCGGCTCTCAAATCGACCATTCCCTGCTTGCAAATAGGATTTGGACAAAGAATAAAACTAAGTCAGATACAGAAGCATTTAAAGGACCTGTCCTCATCACACACACACACACACACACACACACACACACACACAGACGCACACAAATTGCCTCAAAGCCTCAGGCAAGGCAAAACTGCTCCCTGAATTTTCATGTGCCTGTTTGCTTTAACTGCTTCTCCATCACCGCACAGACAATCTTTGATCTTTGATCCATGACAATGGTTTGGCCTTTTCCCTTTGCCTCATCCTCATCCTCCTCATCCTCCTCCTCCTCGTCCCCTGTCCCTTTTGCACTGCACCCATCCATGTGGAATAACAACAGCAACATCTCACTACCAGCAATCAGTAAATCCAGCACAATGCAGTCACTGTGCTCCGATAATGCAAACGACCAGATAAGCATCGATGTGATAACCTCACACACACACGCACACGCGGAGCTTTTAAAGATGCAAAGAGCCTGGCAGCGGCACAACACGGGGGCAGTGCGGGGCCTCTATGGGTGCGGGAGATATGAGGATGATGAAGTCCCAGAGGTGCGGTGGAGAGCCGCGATAATAGAAGAGCTTTTTTTTTTCCCCATCTGCTAGAGGAGGAAGGGCCGAGAGCACAGGCGTGACAGAGCAGCGGAGGCCACGCCCAGGAAGAGCGAGCATATGCAAAATCGCAGGGAGTCAAAGAGAATGAATGGAAACATGAAGATCGGAAAAGAGGAGTCCCTCATTTTTCACACGCGGCTTTGGCTTTGTGATAAATCCCCATCCACTTTGCAACAATCCATCTTGCTAATGGTACCACTCTCTTATCCAAACTGCTATGTAAATATCATTCGTTATAGCCCATAGGTAAGGAGTGCCAACAAAGCGTTTGTACCCTGGTGTGTGTGCGCGAAACCTCTGTACGTGTCACTATTAGTGTGTGTGTGTGTGTGCATGTGACTTTGTTTGGACAATAAAGCAGAGCAGTAAAGCAAAGAAAATGGTTTCATAAAGGCCAACGTGGTTCAAATAGTTTCCACCTGATTTGGTTTATAGGCCCAGATGACACACACCTGCATTATCGTTAATATACAATAAAGTGCACATCATCTGAAATGCCCAGAAGTAAAATAAATCGCACGTGAAGAACATTTTCAGTGTGGGTTTCCGTCTGTTTGTCTGTCGTCTTGTCTGTCAGGCGTTTTTTTTTTGTTCCTTTCCCGTGGGGTCTCTGCAGTCCACTACACACCATGTTACTAATCAGCGTCTGTCTGAATGCTAATTGTAAACACAGCGCGTGGTGTTGTCACGGTGATGGTCACAGGAGCCAGAGTAGTCCTTTCCAGGCGTGACTGCCTATGTGGTAACCTCAATTTAAAACACACATAACTGCCAGCGTGAACTCCCTGATCTCATCACACGAAAAACGAGAAGCGGGTCCACTCGCCTGCCTCGTAGCTCTTTCAGAATTTTTCCATCCCAGCCAGGGCATGTTACCGCAGACGGATGTTTTTTTAATAAGAATCACGTGAGGTTTTCAATCCTTAATCCCGTAATTATGTGTAATGGCAAACACAGAGCGAAGTTCATTATCATTAAAAAACATGAACACAAGAGAGCAGTTCCCGAACAGCTAGTAACAGTGCCATCAGAAATCACAAATGAAAATCCAGCCAGTGCTGATGACCTCAGCTGGAGAAGGGGTTTTCCCAGAGCAAGGAAGCAATGCAAACTTTTACGGGCAGGACTCTAGGATACTAGCTACATTTGAATCTGTAAAATGAGTCACAGGCCTAGACATGAAATCATTTATGAGGCTTCCTCTGGCTGTTTGGTTGACTCAGAGAGTTACACAGAGAAGGGAAAGACCTCTCTGCCCTATAAATAAACAGCTCTCTGTCCTGACTTCCTCTGCGCCCATACAACGGGAGCATTACAAAGACCCGTCTGCGGTGCTGAAACTCACGACTGGCTAGTAAACTTACATAACGCTGGAGACAAGCTTGGCTAATCATGTCTGCAAGTAAGATCTAAAAGCAAAGAACAACATGAGCTGCGCTGTTATTAACATAAAATGGGGCCAATATGTCCTCACCTCTAATAAAACAGCTGTAAAGAAACATGGCCCGAGCGCTATAACATCAAACAAGTTCCATAAATTCTGAAGCATGAGGTCAAAGAATCAGAGCTAGTATTACATATGAAGGCAAACTTTTTCTCAATATTGGAGTAAAGGTTGAGACACCAGCTCAAGAACAACAGAAAATCTATAAGAGCTTGACATTTACAGTTTTAGCCAATTTTCAACGAAAAATACAAACATTTTTTTCAATAGGAACATACTGAACCATTTTTCTTCAACTGACTCTTCAAACTGTTGATTCATCTTGATTGTTTTTGTTGAAGTAAATAAAGTTTTAGAAATGGTTAAAAAAAACAAAACATGCAGCACAAATTCCCAGAGCTCTTGATGATGTCTTTAAATGCCTTCTTTTGTCTGATCAACAGTCTAAAACTGAAAGATGTTAATTTACCGTTAATACAAAAGTAAAAAAAATGAAAATTCTCACACGTAAGGGGTTAGAAATAAGACCATATTTAGTATTTCTGCTTGAAACCTGACTCAACCGATGCAGTTGATGAAAATCTGGAAGAAAAAAACAACATGTCTATGGCTATCATCAAAATCATCAATTAATGCCTAATGTTTGCACTGCAGATTATATTATATATATTTTTTTCTTCAAACACCACAAAAATCCAAAATCTTATTTTTCATCATCTTGCTTCCGCTTTAATCTGTTCATCAAAGCTTTCTTGTTGCGCAACCACACCTCATCCACTTTGTCTTCAAATAAAACATCAAGTCCGTATTCATCAACATTACTTTGAATCTAATCTATTAGCCCTCATCCCAGAGGGGTTACATCACAACTTCCTCCCTGTGGGGTCAACAGTCCTTTTGGTCACTCGGGAACTCGTCCCTCCCAGATTCCAAACCCGTTGTCCGGCACGTCAACCCCCTGCAACCCCCACAAACCGGAAACCCCCACCTCGCCTCCTTTCTCCTGATTATTTTAGCATTGCATTAGAAGCCTGGCCATTAGATAGACAAGCTTGTTTTCCCTCCATATCCATTAGAGGCTCACCCTGCAGTGGTGGATGGGACTGGCATGATGGGACTAACAGCTCCCTAGCATTAAATCAGAGCAGCCACTCTGCCACATGGAGTGAGACGCACTGTGGCAACTCCATAATTCATAGCTCATAATAGAATAAAGGGGCTTCTAAATAGAAATGAAGGGAAGCCACACACGTGTGAGGAACATCCAACCTGGAGTGAGGTTACAGTGGGAACAAGGAACAGTAATGGATGGTTCAGGGTCCTTACTCATATCTATTTTGGGGCCTGTGTGCATCAATAAGAGAATTATGCGTAAACTAATTATTTCCATTATCTGTTCATAAGCCGATTGTAGTTTTTGATTCACTGGATAATTGCTTCATCTATAACATTTCTGAGAAACACAAAATATATTTTTTGACTGGTTGTTGTTCAAATCTATAACAATTTAAACAGCAGCTTACATTCACACAGCTAAAACCAGTCAATGTTTTTTTGTTTTGTTTTTTTGCTTAACGGATGACTCAAACAATTAATCGATTACCAAAATTATCATCAGATCTCTTACAGTCAATCACTTCATCATTTCAGCACCAGTGTGGTACGCCGCAGCCCATTTCATTCCCAGAAAACTTCCAGGCAGACACCACCGCCATTAAAAAGGCACAGCTGCAGGCCAAGAAACTGACAGAGTGATGTTTTTAGTTGTTAATGAATTTCCTCTCTGGTCTGTCTGGACGTTTCTGACAGTACTGGGCAAGTTGCTTTGGCTGATGACCGTGCGCAGACATTATGTAAGCTTGTGATTTATTTTGGGATGTGACACAGCATGCTGAAAAGGTATTTTTTTGACCCACAGACATTCCTTCGGCATCTGGCCCTGGGAAGATAAATAACACTTTTGTAGGCAGGAGAAAACATCCGGTTGTCAGAATGAAGAGTGATAAAGTCGTTTTTATAAAGTAGTTTATAAAACTGATATCAGTGGAGGGGTAATCTGGGGAGGTTGCAAAACATATTTAACTTCCATGCTTCTCTGCTTTAGAGGAAGTTAGTATAAATTCTGCCAGAAGTATTACGGGAGAGAGTTTTAATACCAGAGAAATAAGCAATTCTCTCCCTTCCTTTCTGACATTTCAACCCTTTAACAAAATCACACTATATAGGATTTTACTCTATATATTTCACAAACACAGCTACTAGCGCTGAGTCATCATCCACATTTAAATTATTCATTAAACCTCGAGCCAGACCCGCCCGCCCAAGCTTTCTGATCAATTTCTCTGGGTGACGCTGTCGCGACGAGACTGCTCACACTTCCCTCCTTCCAGCAGCAGCGACCAATCACTGTGTTTGCTTTTGACTTAAAAACTATCCATCACCAACTGGCAGCGTATGCAGATGGCTGTAAGAAGAATAGTTGGTAAATATGACTCGGCATAGTGTTGAAAAAGGCTTATGTTAAAGGATGTCAGGAGGTGTGGTGTAAAAGCAAATACACAACTAGTCCATCTTGTATTTACACCCTTTCTCTGACTAAATAAATACTGAAGTAGAAGGAAATAAAACTGCCTACATGCACAAGAGCCGGTAGGCAAGGGGTTAAACATTTAGCTGTAAACTTGTTAACTAGAATCAAAATTTACAGATGGCACATCCATGTGAATTTGCATTAAGAGCACAAGTCTCTGTGCATGGCTGAGCACGTCAGAACCCTGTCGCCCCACCCTCCATTCTTGATCTGTAGAACGTGTGTGCACTCATTGTCTAGTCAGTCTGCAGCGCTAATCAAATTGGACTGTTGGGGTGCTTTACATGCTTTTTAATGAATGGCAAACACAGGACACATCAGGGGTATGTCCCGAGGAGGAAGCAAACACCAACAGATGGCTTTAATATTCAGCAAATGAACAGTCAGATCTTTCACACGAGCACACCGGATGGGCCAAATGAGATAAAAATGCAAACTAGACAAACACCCCACGTTCTTTGATTTGCTAAAGGCTACAGTTTGCCTTAAGTACAGAGGTGGCTGTCATGAAGAAGTACGGGAAGAGGGTTCAACTTTTATTGAAAGTTTCCAAAAGCAGTAATCTGTCACTCTGCGCCTTCATGAAAGGTGTGTTCAAGTGTGAAAAAAGGCTGAGTTTCAAGTGCTCCACAACTTTGTCTCTTACATAACTACTTCCACCACTGCTCACTGACTACTAAACCACACAAGCTGTGCGAGCAATTATCTGCAACTGTATGAACTCCCTTATATCACTTAACTAAATGGTGAAATCAACATCTAAATGTGCGTCATGAGCTTACTCAGCCAGCACATTGATGAAAACTATTGATATTGATGATTTGTGGTGCCTTGTCAATATAGACATGGCCGTAAGTTCACAAAACTGTGTTAACAGTAGAGTTAATCACCTTAAAGGTCATGTAAAGTCAGAATAAATATGTGTTCTGAGTTTGTCAGACCAAAGAAGAAAGTGTTATTAACCATCCAGTCAAATTTGAATGAATTGCCTTTAAAGAAACCATAAGTTGAATTGTTAAATATATGACATAAACAGGGATCACAATAGATCTACTGTATGTTGGGAATGAGGAAGGAAATAACCTTATCAAGTTTTATTAGTTATTAGTTAGTTATTATTTTATTGTTAGTTGGAATCAGATTATGGTACAAAATGCAATTTAATGTTGCAGAGAACAAGCAACACCTTCACACAGAGAACTTATGTTATCATACATCAGCTCAGATCATTAACTGAACATTAATCATTACCTCCCAGACAGCAGTCAATCAATAACCATTATGTGTGTCTGCTGAAGCAGTAGCTTTACCATCACTCTTCCTTTTCCTGTTAAATTTAGCAGAGGCGCAAACCATTGTTTTTCTCCTCTGCGATGCACACAAGTGACAACTATTTGTAATTCCACTGTTCTGACTGACATGCTGCTTCTAACCCCACCTTTGAGTTGAGCTTTGATGACAAGATATAAACAACTCGCCTGTCCAACGCGGTCAGAGTCACACTGGGTAGCTCATTAAAAGCCTCGGAAGGCCTGATCCCTGACAGAGTTATATGTAGGGTGACGAAGAAGTCAACAAATATTGCAAAAGCACTAACAAACACCCAACATATCCCAGAGTGACTTTAGAAAACTTTAAATTAGTTTGTAGTCAGTTTAACCCATGCTTAGATCAATTTCAACTCATGTTGCCAGGCCATACTATATTAAAGCAAACCTTCTAGCCAATCAGAATGGATATTCTCTGTGGCCATGACATTATCAACAATAAACAGTGCGATGTTATCGATAATCTTGCCACAACACTGCATGCACACAACACAACTGCCCAGTAAAAGAGGAATTATGTGTTTGTGTGTGCAGTCATTAATAAAGCTACAATCTGGTCTCTCTTAATTGCACACTTTCCTCAATGCAGACCATTCGACATCAAGTCATTCTCATCCAGCTGTAATGACAGTTGTGATCGCTGCTGTACAAACAAGAAACAGGCCTAATGATCTCAGGCAGTTAAATAATTCAAGAAGCAGATGCTGTAGTGAAGAGTGAAGTCATGCAGAAGACAACTTTCTAGTCCATTCCGGCTCAATCAACTGTTTGGGGACACAGCTGTTGAAAACATGCCAGTATAGCTATCCCGAAAATGTAAGCTAAAGGTTTTAAGCGTATTTGCCCCGTGGCATTGCAAAAGAAGGTGCAGCTAAAACTTCATTAAAACAAAATGGCCAATTAATCAAGTGCATCATTAAAGTCGGTATAAAACAAATGGCAGGGAATCCTGTGTTCCCATCAGATTTTGTTGTCTAGCAAGCCATCCTATTGTTTTTCTCATTAATGCGCCTTCTCGTTTGTCCTGAGGCGTTAGGAACCTGTCATTAAGTAGATGAGAAAATGGAAATGTCTTCGGTTTATGCCACTGGTTTGATTGTGCTTCTAAAGACAAAGTTGCGTGCAGGATCCCGTTTGTTCTCGGATCCTGACGGACGCGGTTTTAATTAGGAGTAAGCGCTTCAAGGTTACTGCGGCTTTAAGGTGTTTGTATTCCCACACTTCTCTGTGTGTTTTTATCCTTTGTATCTCTATAATGTGCCAAGTCAGGCAGAGAACCATTTGAACCTATTGTCTCATAACTCTGCTAAAAGTTCACCTGTCACAAAGAGAGAATTGTTGCATTAGAGCCAGATCCAAGGAGGCTGTTTTAAAGCTTTGTTGATTGTAATGGTGACTGAACAGCCAATGATACTGACACTTGGATCAAGGTTAAATAGGTAATTAGCATTAGAGTCCTTAATGATTACAAAGTGTAACCCAAACACTTTACAATACAACGCAGTGTTCTAATGTTTTAAAGCAACATCGTGTAATTCTTCTACTGTAAAATAACAGATTTACACTGACATCTAATCAGTTGAATGGTGCTGCTTTCACTCCCACACTGTGCCCTGCTCTTGCACTTTGCAACTTTTTGCTGCGACACAAAAAGAAAGCGACTGAAAGAGAGACACCAAGCTGAGCTTCATCCTTGAATCAGCTCAAAGAACTAAATGTTATATCAGTACTGGATTATATAAAAAAAATATAAATAACGATCAAAAGGATAATTGAAAACAAATCAAAATCATGTTATAACACCACGTTTGCCTTCAGAAACACTCTCTACCTCGGCTCCAGGTGAGCTATCAAGCACTTAGTCATCTGTGCAGATAAGCAGATTGTGATAAAAAACAAAATAGTGAGCCCTATCTCTGGTCGGTAACGTAGTGCTTTTCCTGCATGCCTCTACGACATGTAAATCATTGGCATTATTAGCCCTTTGTACGACAATGCTGCATGATTATTGGCTCACTGAGGAGATTTACCCCTTAGATATGATATGAAAATTTGGAACTGAATGACAAGGCATTTTTCCATATTCCATTTGCAGCAATTCTTTCAGTGCCATAAAAATATCAAACTTCAATACCCAGCCAAAGATGCTGATTCATCTGTCTTTCTTCATGCCCATCAGCTAAGATGAAGAAATCTGCTGAATCTTCTACAGTACTTTCAAATTTGAACACATTTGGGTACATTTTTAAATGATTAAAAATTCTCTAAGATGTTATCAACCAGAGGTCCAGAGGTAATTCTCAAGTACTCAAGCTAAATATTTCAGCAGGCTCTCCTCTACTGGCTGGCAATGGAAGTCAGACCTCTACTAATTACTGGAAGAGGAAGCGCAGACGACAGGAGAGTCAGCATGGGCGCAAGGGGTCGGAGGAGTCTAACATTCAGCTGTCAGGTTTCATGGAGTTCTTACTTGAGGAAGTTCCTTTTGTCGCCCTGGAAACCTGCAGCCCACCACATATATAATGATAAGGGGGTATGAGGGGTGACAGCCAAACCTTCACCCTCAACCAGACCTCCTAAGGGAATTAAGCTAACACGTTTACAATGTCTCACACATAGACACACACACATCTTTGACCATGCAATGGCTTCCAGGAACACACAAGGACTACTACAGTTTACCAGCAAGGTGCACTGGATAGAGGATCTCAGAAAACGCTGAGTGAAACTGAAGAGGAAAATAGGGAAAACAGAAAACTGAAACTGAAAAAGCTCGCCCAACTGTAGAGAACTCATGCAGCACAAGATAGTTGCACCCACTAATCTAACAAAATTATGTGAAAATGCCCTTAACAGCTGAATCTGTGGTTTCTACCAAGCGACTAATGGAGCTGAAAGTTTCTGATCTAGTTTTTATATAACAAATAAGTGCCCAAAGCCATGCTATTAGCTCCGTGAGACTGCGCTTAGGCTGTTTAAATGTGATCAGAGGCATGCTAACATTTTCACAATGGCATTCTAACATGCTGATGTTCAGCAAGTGTAATATTTACCATGTTCAGTGTGTTCAGCATGCTACAATGTGTTGCAGCACAACTGTTTTACAGGTACATCATCCCAATGGAACATGAATCTATGTGCAAAATGTCATGGCAATCCCTCCAATAGTTATATATTTCAGTCAACCAAATGAGGCTAAAAACTCATTTTTACGGTAACATTTGGTGAGAGGAGACCACTGCTCAAGTCTGATAAAACCACACACAAAGCGGGATTTCCCTTTATGTCGATAATACCGTAATTCACATGACCAAGTGGTCCAGACATGAAAATGAATAGTCTGTTATGTAAATCAGATTTGGATTCCTCAGGGCATTGAGACACTCTGTTATTCTAACTGCCATAATTAATTAATAATCAACTAATCAACTGTTATCAATAGAAGATAATGAACTGCCTGCATGTTGGTTTTTCTTTATGGTATTTAAAAGAACATGACACAGGGAAATTACTGACAGACCAAAACCCAAAGCAATCAAACCTGTGTTCAACAAGGCTGCGAATTTGGAAAAGGTTGCCTCCATGATTACACAAATTAAATTCTAGCGGGAGAAAATATATCAGTTCTGCCAGTCAAACAGCCAATCATCAGTGCCATTCAGCTGTCTGCTTAGAAGCCAAGATGAAGCCAGCGAGGCCTGTAATGATCTCCCAATAGTATCATCAGCTGACATTTAAAAGACAATTAAATACCTAAGAGGTGAAATATGTCTGTGCAATACCTCTAAACCAATACAATGTCCGGATTAACTGGAAGCATAATAGAGTACATCATCACACTATCGAGCTATACCGTCTTGTTTGCACGGGAGCAGGTTAGCAGAAGGCACTAATCTAGCTTTTCTTGCATACACCATTCAGCGTCTTTCAGTATAATTTAAAATAAAATGTGGAACAATAAACCTTCTATCTCTTAAGAGTTTATTATTTTCCTGCTGCAAGGTTTTCATTTCCTGCCCATCCTGACTGGAACAAAGGCGGCGAAGAGAAAGGAGGTGAGGGGAGAGCTAAGAAAGGAGGAGGTACAATGTGGGAAAGATGAATGTCACCAGGCCCTGCAGTTCATCATCTCCGATCATCTGAGGGTGGTGGTCAGGGAAAATGTGATGCTGTACTCCCCCCCCTATACTTCTCTGTCAAGGTCAAGTCATATTGGAAAACAAGGTAAGGATGAGAGAAATGAAAGAGCATCGCCAGGGGCAAAGTCGAGCAGGTCAAATGCAACATATACTCAGCCCCTCAGCTAAATGTTGGCCAGGAAAGTGGAAACCATCACATGTTTTGTTATACTGTGTACCGAAGGCTACAACCTTAGCAAGGAAGGTGGTGGACTGTGGAAACAGCAGATTGTTTAATACATTATTTATCTTGTGTGAGAAGCCTATTGTCAGTGAGTTAATGAATACAAATACAAATACCCAATTTCATTGTTGAACGATGTAAATGCAAAGAGCTAAAATATTGTCTAGCAATGTCCATGCCCAGTTTACACAGTTTGGCGCTTCTCCTATATGTTGATTAAGGCTGAATGGTTTCAAAATCACAAGTCATCATAATAGTTAAAAATCATAGATATTCTATGAATTAAACTGCAGGCCTGTATTTGTAGTCTATAGAGAAAACCGGACGTGTTCCAAGCATTATCATAAACATATCTTGTTTCTATTGAATAGAATCAAAAATATGTGTTGTATAAAATCTACTTTTCGTCTACATAAATTTGCTTCAATTAGGTATCATAGCATAGTGCTTAAACTTCACGGCACTGACTGTCAAGTCAGACCTGATTCAGAGCTTCCGTGATGACCTTAAAACAGTGCTATAATGTGCTGTGAGAGGGAATCAGAAGAGTGAAGTTATGTACTAGACAACCAAAGATTTGTAAAGTGATGGGAGTTAAAGATTTGGGGGAAAGTTCTCCTCAGTGACTCATTTTACATTGTGTCATTAATTGTCAAATTGTCATTTGGTACAAAACTATTTATTATAGCCACTTTAAAGGTTTAACTGGATATTCCAACAACCTTCAACTGACAACTACCATGCTATCTCTTAAAATAACCACTGATTTACAACCACATTTCTCCAATCAAGCAGAAACCTTAATAATAATTTGAATGCATTTGGGGGAAACATACCCTCTACATCAACCGCTATGACTTGACTTGGCAGATGGGCCGGGCTGCGCCAAATTTACAGCACAAACACGAACAGGAAAGGACGAAAACTGAAACAGACACAGTTGAATGAAAAGGCAAATACAAAAGTCCTGTAAAAGCAGAAGTTAGCCCGCTTTATTCCACCGTTCTAATTCTGGCTGCAGCACCTGCACTGCATACTCACATGGGATCAATGATGTAGAAAAAAAAGAGTGTGTGACATAAATACGGGGAGCTCTCTTTCCAAAACTTGGAGCTCGAAGTCTTGAAATATGAGTAATGCAGAAGCTGGTGACCACATCATTTTTTTTTACTGTGATCTCAAGCAAGATCCAAGGGCATAAAATTGTTGGAATTCATAAAAGTGCCACTTGAGCTGTTAAAAGAAAAAACGCCTGACAACTTGAAGATACACGATATTAAAACCTCTGTAAAAAAACAGTTTTATTTTGTCAGGATCAGTATGTAATGAAGAAAATAACACCTTTTACCCCACTCAGAGAAAGAAAATTACTCACTTTGTACAACACATTGAGCACTCGACAACACAATACACCCACACATTCTTCTCAGAAATCAGCAAAGTCATGATAAGAATGCAACACATGCACAGGGTTTGGTAGGCTAACAGTGGGGCGTCCAGACTCCAAGTGCACAGACTGAGCCAAGCATTGTTGGACTCATCCAAGGTGGGGATGGGTGCGTTCTGAACTCTCTGTTCTCCTTCCAGATGTTTCTTGTTGTCTGGCTAAGTGCAGGGGGAAGGGAGGGGTGGGGATTACACAACTCTTTCTTTCACTCGCTCTCTAAGCCTGCTTATGCTAAGAGGGAAGTGGGAAGAATGTCCTCAGAAAACGGAAAGGGAAAACTTGGATAAACAGACACAGAAAGATGAATCAACCTGTCACTGCTGATTGCATTTTACAGTCACCTAACGGAAAATTAATTTCACTTCTATTCTACCCTAACGCTGATGTTAAATCAATCAACACCTCTTTGAAACATTACAGCACTGATGAAATTATGATTTATCGAAGGAGTGTTGCCTTGAACTGCGTTTATTTTTTGCTCTCTGAGTACTCAACAACTTTGAGTATAATGAATGCCGTGTCAATTATTACTTCTCAAATTCTGAATTATTAAACCATGAAAAGACAATATTGGTAAAACATTCTCAAAGAAAAGCTATTATGGAAATTCTATGGTTCACAGGAGACACTAACCAGGATGTGTATGCAGAAGCCAACAAGGAAGAGAAATAACTTTTTGGTCGCAATGTGCCATAATGGATATCCAAAGTTCTCATAACACATCCATGAATCAAAACCAAGTTTCTTGTAGCAAAGAATGGGGTGTTTAGAAGAGATCAATACCACTCTTTTCTTGTATATTATAAATAAGACAATGGCCACCGGATGATTAGCTTAGTCTAGCTTAATATAAAGAGTGAAACAGCTAGCTTGGCACTGTCCAAAGCTAAAATAAATCTGCCAACCAGCACCCATTTAATTTAGTTTAATCCTTACACAAACAGTAATGTAAAAATCAGAGTCAGTAAGTCGTGAATGGGAGAATGGGAGCATTTGCTTTGAGCCAGGCCAGGTGTTTCCCTCCTCATTTTATGCTAAGCAAAGCTATAAGCTTGCTGACTGTAGCTTCATATTTAGCATACAGACATGACTGGAATCAATCTTCGCATTTAACTTGAAGGGAAAAAAATATTTTCAGATTTTATTCAAATGACTATGTGACATGCTAAAACAGTAGTGCAGCTAAAGAGTTCACGTCAGCTAACCGACAATTAGCCACTTGTACCAAAGCAGCTAAAACATTTGCAAAAAAATAAATAAAAAGACGTTTTATTGCTTATAAATGTAGCTTTTCTTTTGCATATGACACAAGTATGCAATGTCATTCAAGTGGTTTCATTTAAGCTTCTGTTTTAATGTAGCTTACATTTGATTTCCAATTGTGCAACTAAGATAATGTTAATAATCTGTCACTGATGGAAGTTCATTTGGGTATAATATGTGGAAGCCTTCCAAAGGTAAGCCGTACATCCGCGTACATTAACAAAGTGTTTGAATATCTGACTCTAACTACCCGAGAAAAGTATTTGCATACGATTTATGGAAGGTTTCCAAAGGGAAGAAGGAAAACAGTGTAGTAACAGACATACTGATTATTGACTATAACTAACAAACTGATGAAAGTACATGTTTTTTTCAAGGTTTGTGATCAGGTTTGCCGACCAATAGACCATCATGATGTCTGAAAATCCCGCATGTTGTCATGATCTCTGTCTGTTAACGGAGGGCCAGTTGTGGAGAAGCAGATGCGTGGTGTGTGAGGGACATGCCCAATTTCACATGGGAAAGCCACTCAAAGCTTCCTCTCAACCAGTTCCTCTGTGAATCAACCTTCTGCTTGTCTTTTTCTCTCTTTGTTTTCCCCAGGAGCTTCAGCCATTAATTCTAAATTGTTTAGCTTTTCCTGTTTCCACGCTCTGTTGCTTTCATTATGCTAACACCAGACCGGCGGCAGCTTTTATGTTTTTGCCTTCACCTTTTTTCAGATGGGGAATTGGATTGAGGAAGCTCACCTGCCTTCCCCTAGCTGGCACTTATGAGAAATTGGTTTTTAGAAATGTCATCAATCACAGAAGGACAGGACAACCTGTCTGAGTTACAGAAAACCATATAGATAGTTAATTCTGTCTGAGAGAGAAAGAGAAAGCCTCACTTTGCTCTTCTTTAGCAGATTAATCATCTGTCTAAAGTAGTGAGACTACATGAAATGGACCTCAAATTAAAGAGTTTGTGGTCTAAGATTGATAATCTTGTGCATACACGGAAATACTACAAATAATACAACTAAACGTGTGAAAGAAACCACTAGCATTGAACCTTTATTCATCAAATGTGTTAAAATATGTTAAAACGGCTTTGCTCTAATTGATTTAATTAAATGAATCCAGTAAGATTATTTATCAAAAGTTCACAAAGTACTACAAAAAGTCACACTGAGAGACGAATACACAACACAAGAATGCACGATGAAAGACATCAGGCTCTCACACAGTGTTGTAGACTAAATAAAAACACAGCTACACATATACAGTCCTGAGGAATTTTCAGTGTTACAACACCCTGCTCAGCTGTAATATAATATATACAGTCTCAGAACTGGCTATTGTGTCATTTCTGTTTCCTGTGGGCTCCTTTACTTTTCCTCCCAACAGCTTTTCTGTATCATCCTTCCTGTCCACCAGAAAGGATTTCTTAAATTGCTCTGAAAATTCTCTGAGATAACCTCCAAAGCAGATAATAGCTTCAAGTAGATTTTCTCAGCCTTTGTTAAAAGGGACAATTACAGCTTCATTAGTATGCAAGATAGTCGCTTATTTCAGACACATTAATAGAAAAAAGGAAAAATTTACAATCTTGTATTTAAAAGGACTTGGAGGGCTGGTTTGAAACCTACAGAATACAAATCAACGTCTGTTTAAGGCTGGCAAGGTAGCTTTTGTTTTCTCTGTATCAGGATAGTCCAGTGCTTTAATAGGCCGACCTTCAACTGAGCAACTTGGGTTGAGTCCATGCTGACGGAGACTCTGCACTGCCAATGTGCCCTTGAGCGAGATACTGGAGCTGCTGCTGGTAGTGGTGGAGGTGGTGGGGGTGATTTCCACAAGTAACGAATCACATTACGAAGAGATTAGTTCACTAAGCCTATAATCAGTCATCTGAATGATTTCATTTGTGGGAACCTGGATTATATCCAGCAACAGAACTCAATTCACAGACCCCAGTTCATACTATAGGGTTTATTTGATTAGTTAATTAGCTGTACAGAAAATTGATCTATTATGATTTTGATCATTTTAGTGAACTGTTGGATTGGAAATAGTAAACACCTGCTGTCGTTTACAGCTTCAGAAACACTGGGATTATCTCACTTTTGATTTGTTTTTTATGTCATTATGAAGTAAATGCTTTGGCCTTCCTCATTTGCCTTTTGGACAATGCAAGAGATACTAATAGAAAACAGTGAAGGGCTGCAAGGATTATATTCCTCATTAATTGGGAAGTTGTTTGTTCCATAAAATGTCAGAAAATGGGGAAGAATGTTGATCCCTATTTACTAAAGCCTTGGTTGACGGTTGTTGAAAACTAACCGATTAATCATTACAGCTCTAAAACACTTGACTAAGTACAGCCGTACATTGTACAAACAACAAAGTATTGGCTGAAACTGAAATAATTGCATGTATTTAAGACCATACTGATCAAAATAAACACAATATGTTTGAAAGATCCTGTAACAAAACACCAAGACTGCATTTGGTAAGAGTTGAAATGACAAATGACAAAGGCAGCACACCCTGAGTTAAAGGTGGAGCAAGAGGAAATGATCTCTTCCACCCTCTATAACCCGCAACACACTGTTCCACTTTGTTTGCATGATTAACAAGAGACTGAGCCCAGGGGAAGATCAATATGTACTGGCTTTTATGGGACCAAGTCTAACGTTGTAACCCTACCTTTGTGCCCTTCCTATACCGCAGCCAATTATGTGATATGATCAATACACATCAGTAATTGGATACCGGGGCGTCTTGTGGCAAAAGCCTGAAAAATCCATGACTAGTGCAACATATAAACACTCCTTCTATACTTAGTTGCCACCAGGCTCTTGACAAAAGTGTGCATATTATGTGTTTCATTTTGGCAAAAAGATAAAGCTGTTTAACTTTCCCCTAGAAAGAGGCTGCTAATGTATTACAGTGTGTGTTTGTGTGTATACAGCTGGGGGTTGGAGGTGTCCATTGGGGGCAGGGTGGGGGTGGGAACTCCCTCTGCCTCTCCCCGGAGCACAATCCAGATCCTAATCTGTTCTCTACCACAGGAAACCGGCACAATCAGTCCACCACCACCACAATTTGAATTAGCCTCAGTTCTGACAACAGCAGACATGGAACAGGACGAGTGTCGTTGCTGGCAGAGTCATGGATGAAGACAGATGTCAGCAAAGGAAAACTGACTACTGATTAACAACTGAACAGTCAAAATTAATTAAAAAAAGACGAGGAAGATCTTGTGTGGTCTGGTTTGAGAGGAACTGCAGGGGAGAGATTCAGCCATCTGGATGGGGCTGTGGCCTCATCTTTTTCATTTCTCTGTGGAGCGATGGCGCCCAGCAGAGCATAGCTGGCTCTGGGAAGATTCAGGCGCCATTCCACTGCATGCCCATTCTAATCACCCCCAACAACCGTTATGCAGATGGAGCCTCTTTAGAAATCAGACGGTGTCCATAAGGCTCCATGATCTCTTTGTCCATCTCTAGTGGAATGGTAAAACTGCCAGCTTGTTGTCATGGTGGATCGGCTTCCTTAAAGTGTTATGTGTCCCCAGAGGTTGGTTAGGTAAGATAATTATGAGAGGATACTATCAGGATGATCTTTGTCTCCACTGGAAATCGTCACATATTCAAGAATTTAAGGTATTTCCTGATAGTTCTGAAAACATTCTCAACCCGTTGACACTGACACTAACTTTCTCTGCTGTAAGCTGCCTTTACATGACATCACTTCAAATCTCATTCTCAGTCTGAAAGATTAGGTCAACTCGGAGTTCCCCCGCATGAACACTGTGCTCGCATTTCAGACTAACAGCATTCCCTGAGGAATGCAGAGAAGTGAAAGGAGGAAGAGGCAGCTGAATATTCCATGGGTTTTAGGTGGGGGAGTGTCTTTAAATACACATGATAAACTGCATGGCTTTGGTTCTCTGTACAGACCGGCTGAGTCACGCTGGAGCCGCTGCGAAATACCAGCTGAGAAAGAGGGTAAGATGACACATGATGGTATGATGTATTGCACAGTTAGTATAAAAACTTGCATCACTGGGCAGAGACACTTTCCTCTATCTGTTATAGCTGTGATTACTCTGGATTAAACATCTGAAGGTACCAAAGCTAGTTTGACTTTTAGATGTTAAATTATTCAAAACTCATCACTAGCCAGTAACACAGGAGTGACATTTTCTCTCCATCTCGCCTGGTTCCAAATTAATTCTTTCCCGTCCCATGCTGGCGCAGTGAATTTTCTCATTTGCACCAAATTCAATTTTGTTTCAATTATACAACATTTTGAGGCCAATATCAATATTGAGTGTGGTGTGAATGATCTAGGTTGATCTGACAATTATATATAGGCCATATCCATTTCCTATACACAAGCCGTCCCATAAATAAACATTTTTTGATGTTGTTCCCTTATTTATTTGTTCAATCGTAGGCATAGGGGAAGTGAATGATTGAACAAATACCACAGAACAAACTATTAAATGTTTTCGAAACATATTTTTTTATGCTTCATTTTCATATTATTTATTAACTTCCGCACACGCTGCTTCAAATTTATCTGCATTGGGTTATTACGGGACGATACATTAGATGGCATACAGTGAACAAAACAAAGTTATCCAGCAATGTTGAGTCTCTCAGTGCAATAATCTTTATTTTTGCCAGGCGTGTTGTGCAAATTGCCCACGTCAACACCTGCTAGTATCTTCTTGAGTGCACTAGAGCTAATAGTTTGTTTTTCAAATATCAGCTGATAAAACTAAAGATTGATCCCAATAAATAAAAGTGACACTTCAGTCCTGCTGTATCATAGTACATCATAGCCATGTGCTGAGGCATACTCACCAAATAACAGATGATAACATAGTACTGATATAGAATTCATCCAAACTCCAATTCACCCATGACACTAAATTTCCCTGCTTGTTAGTCAAATTGACCTGTGAGATCAAAACTCGGTCACATCCCTCTAACACATGCACTCAGGTGATTTTAGAACGATTTAAATGAGAATGCTCAACCTCGGATTGTTCTGCAGCGGCCCTTCCACCTCGGTTCACATCATGGTCCACATGGCCCACATTCAAATTGGAGCCAGTGCACACTGAGTGCTCACTGCTTGCACTTGGATGTGGATGATTTGGACTAATATAGTTTGATTGGAATGAGTTAAAGGTCCCGTGTGTGATATTTAGAGGGCTCTATTTACAGAACATTGCAGAAATTGAATATAATATGCATAACTATGTTTTCATTAGTGTGTAATCACCTGAAAATGAGAATCGTTATGGTTTTTATTACCTCAGAATGAGACCTTTAGACAAGAACGGACAAGCTAAACGCTGGCTCTTGATAGATGCTTTCACATGAGCATTTTGTGGATACCATACTTTCCCGAGGAAGAAGAGGTAAGGTAGTTGCAATCAACCGTTACATGTCTTGGTAGCACTAACTCCTACACACTGGACCTTTAGGAGTAAACCTTTAAAATTGGATTCATTAGACCAAAAAGCAGTTGTAAGAATTATATTATAGCATGTATTCATTATTATCCATGCATAAATTAACCTTCTTAAATATCTATTTATTAACAATACAATCACTTGGGGAGAGTTTGCATTGTGTCCGGTATCTGCTTCAGCACCACACCTTGTAGTAGCTGCGGTTTGTATTACATGCAGCATGTGCAAATGTGCCAGGCTTTTACTATAGTCTGAAAGTCATTAATAGTGTCTTGTTTGAATTCCATATTCCCTTCCTGATTCTTTTTTCACACTGCACAAGCAGCAGGCCTGCAGACTTGAAGCAGTACATGTGGGTGACCATTCATTTGGACTTAATGAATATCGACCTAAACTACTATTCGTTCGACTGCTACATTATACATAGAGTACTGAACTGTTTTTCTATTTACATCTGTGCTATGCATTCTTCCTCTCACACAACACGAGGAGCTGCGCAGCTTTACAGCCTCCTATGAATCTATCGTATGGCAGGCTGTAAAGTCTTGTCCCACTAATGAGTGTGTGGAAAAGCAGAAGCCTTACATTATGAATGGAATATTTCTCTTTTATATCTTACTGTTCCTTTAGCCTCTTACTCAGTTTAGTCATAGCTATGTTTGTTTTCACTTGTGTGCCTGTTAAATCATTTCTGCAGCACGCTGGGATGTCAGCGACGACTTGGTTATGTATAAAAAGCTAAGACATAATAAACAGCAATGTGGCATCCAAAGTCCAAGTCCAGAGAACAAAATAAAATAACCAGGAACAGGGAAGTAAGAAGGCTGAATTTGCTTTACAGTCCATTAACTCTTTTTTGAAAAGTGTATTTTTCTGCAAGCACTTCTCTTCTCTTCTCTTCTTCCTCATCACATGCAAACAGGGTTTTATTTTCTAAAGTGGTTCAATGGCATTTCTGAGTATTTTCATTTTTCTGGCCACTTGCTGTCAAAGTTCACATTGAAATACAATACTTTTAAGTTTAAGTTCATCAAATTTCACATCTGGATATCAGCACTAGACTATAATTCAGAACAGAATTTGAGTTTTTTTTTTATTATAATCATTACAATAAACAAATCTTTCGGCAAATCAGAGCTGTTGACACACATTTGAGACATTAAGAATATTCAGTTGTTCTTGTATGTTCTTGGATACAGTGTTATTATTTCGGTTTGTGGATCGAGGAGTGAGGAGGTCACCCGGAGGAGACACAAGGGAGGCTGGCTTTCATTGTTTCTTTTAAAACACCAGTACAGCACTGTTTTGAACTCTATTGATTGTGATTTGTTAAATATGATTGACATTACATTTTATTCACTTTTTTTATACTAAGAAAAAGACACAAATAAGAGAACCAACCCCAAAATACTCCTGGATTTATGTTTTCTGATTTATCATCTAGTAAAAACTAACTCAACTAAAATCATTTCATTTTCAATCATATCATGGTGGAGAAAATATATTGTCTTTCAGCAGTTAGCACATTTTAATTGTCATTCCCATTCAGTCACATGTGAAGCTGAAACCTACGTTCTGTGAAACTATACTTTGAAAGGGTTAGTTTGATGTATATTTGCATCATTTCCACTTTCTCTAAAACATGTGACTGACAGCTGATCCAGCTGTGTCATGATCAGAAACAGACATAACCTCAGATGACAGTTCAGAGAAAGGACATATTTTGTATTTCTCTAAAATAGGTGTTTCCTTAATTCCTGTCTCCATGCAAGGAAAGCATGCACGTGAGGGAAAGTATGAGGGATGCAGTTAAGGGAATTAGGATGTAGTCACGGACGAAGATTATTTTAAGAGGATAAATTCCCACATGAAATTATCTGAACTTGAACAGAAGCAGCCGAGCAGAAGCATCTAAAACCGTCACTGATTTTTTTCTCCTGTTTCTAAGGGAATATTTATTTTTAGGCCAAGTGAATACTAAGACTGTCCTTCAACATGACAAAGTTTAAACTCCTTCCTGCTGCAAGGTATCCACCCTAATGAAGTGACCTTGAACAGGACACTGAATTCCTACCAGCTCTGGGAATACTGCTGTGTACTCAGCTATGCAATCTGTGAAAAGAGGTATGGTATCCATAGTAAGAGATCAATGCATTGCTACTGTATGTCTTCTGATATATCCACTGGGATTATATGACTATTATGTATTCATCTTTACAGCATGGGTCTTGTCTCCATACCTTTGGCTATGATATAACTGTGCTCATAAGGTCCATAGTTGGTCATCTAAAGATGGGAAACCATTATTATCTAAACCACATATACTTATTTCTGCACTCCATCTTAATTTGTTAAATACTTAAAGTTAAATACAGTCAATTGCCTCTGAGTCGCTGTGAAAGACGTTGCTTGCCAGGCAGGCTGAGACAAAGGCTTCTTCCATTCCTTCAAGAAATGACCTGTTGTTTTTAACGGCAGTTCAGGAAATGTCAACA
This sequence comes from Larimichthys crocea, assembly GCF_000972845.2. Taxonomy (NCBI): domain Eukaryota; kingdom Metazoa; phylum Chordata; class Actinopteri; family Sciaenidae; genus Larimichthys; species Larimichthys crocea. Next base: position 2,952,921 of record NC_040014.1, on the reverse strand, counting down.
CATAAGCCACACGAACATCAAAAGTTACGGTTAAAGTCATTTTCGTGACCTTAAGAGTGGGATTAACTCACACGTAAGGTTAGAAAACCCTCGCCTCAATCCATTCCCTCCTTGTCAATCCCATTAGCTCCTGGTGGTGCCGTCCCAGCTGTGCAACCCAGGACGTGTCCCTAACGAGCTCCATTAGCAGTATTACCTGCATCCGGCGGGTGCTGGGGTCACGAGGTCAACAGTAGACCAAACGCTGAGATTAAATTACCCCAGAGGGAGGCAAGGGTGGGTGGTTGTCTACAGTAGTCACCAACCCCCACCCCACAGTGGTCTCAAGCAGAGATTTAGAATAGTAGGTGGGCCGGCACTTACCATGTTGTTTCATGGTTCGTACACTCTCTCTGATCTTATATCTAATCCTGCAGAGATGGGGGTGTCTGTGTTATAAGCAAGGGTTGTTCTAGAGCTAGTGGAGTTCCAGGACTTAGACATGAAATGTTCTGTTTTGTGGTGAACGTACTGTAGTCTACTTGCCCAACATCAGGCAGCACACAAGAAAGGTTAGCAGCTAGCTCATGAAGAAAGTTTAGGAGCCAGCAAGCTAAAGAGGAAGATATTTTTTTCTCAAAAGTTCCAAAGAAATGCTAACTTTGCTTCAAGTCTGCTGGTAGGCAACCGTTATACCGCCATAACACCTTCATAAGGTGATGACACGTCTGTGGCTGTGTATCCGCTGTTTTGATTTCCTCTGTCAGTTAACAGATTTTGCTAAAAATACTCAAAGATTGAACCTAATTTGACAAACAAAATACACTTTCTTGAGCAATGCAGTGCCTTCAGTGCGTCGCCACTACTGCTAGCCCAAACAAAACTGAAGTAGTCATAGTCAAAGACAAAAATAATAGATCTATACTGTAGATCTCTGTTGGCATACAAAGTTTTCCAACAAGACGGCACACAAAGCTGCTTTTTCTACAAGAAATTAGTATGTGCATGGATTCCAAAGCTTGGTTCAGCTGAATTTTCTGGTCCCTCCCCAACCGTGATGAAATAGGCATGACATACAGGATTATTATGTATGCTGACCCCCCGCACGAATCAAGAGGATGCCATATTTTTCATTCATTCGCTGAATGAATGGGCAATGAGCTTGAAGCCACTGAAAAGAAAAACTATACTATATTTCAATCAGCTCTGTTACTAGCAAGCAGCAGCCAATATAACTTATGGGAGCTGGACAAAGAGGAAGAACCTCAATTACTGTGAGTGGAAGCGGCAGCCTCTGTGTGAGACCTGGAGCCCTGTGGAGCCCTGAAAAGCTCCAGGAGAGCTCCGGGTTCAGCCAACAGTGATACAGTCTGCACACAGGTATTGTAACCTCTCTTGCACATACACACTAGCAGACATAAACATCACAAGCAAGTGCACAAACTCACACAGACAAAGAAACAAAAGCACGGCAGTAGACGCATAACGTATCCGCCTGAGTCATCCCAAAGGCATTCACAACTACCTCACTAACGGGAAAAAAAGAAGAATGAAAAGGGCTGAGTGAAAAAAAAAAAAAAAACACACTGCAGAACACACAAAAGGCTTCAGAGAGCACAGCTCAGTCTTGTCTTTCAGACGCAGCCTGAGGCACTGGATTCTTGATACGCGCACTTTGAGCTTCGACATATCGCCAAACACCAGTGCTCATTAAGCATCCATTAAAGACCTTGAAGAAGAGAAGAAAGAAGGCTTGCCATATCTTAAACATACAATCAGGGATTTATTTGACCACCTAAATTAAGGTCATGTTGACAGCTTCTTTGCAAGAAGTACTTCACCTCTTGAAAATCTCAACTCACATGGTCCTCACTGAAACACAAGTAGTATAAAAGATGACTTAATCTGCTTTTCTTCTCTCTATTTTGGTGAGCAATTCTATTCATTCAAATGAAGCCTGCTTAGTATGCACATGGTCTGTCACTCACTCCAACATAACATTTATAGCTTTTCTGTTTCTATAATATTGCTACTGAAACAGTTGTTGCACAACACAAGCACTGCATTCACTTCAGACGCCAGGCACGTTTGATTTACTGTTTTACATGTACGAACAGTTCGGTGCTTTATAATTCACTTCAGGAGTAGCACAATAAACTGTGTGACTTCCTCACTGTGAGATGGAAGGATGCATGAATGGACATTTCCCTTTTTCAGCCACTCGAATGCACATTTCCAGCCATTATTTATTCAGCCATCCTCTGCTGAGTGCTGATTTTGCAGTGCCCTTCCTCACTTTTATGACATTAGACACGTTCACACCTGCGAGTCAAGGAGAGACTTCAGTAAGTCACCTTTCAGCTTCGTTTAAGTGGGTGTTAATTAGGCTTTGTTTGTTTCTTGTTCGAGAAAACAAAAGGAAGTTGTTTTCCACAGGCAGTCCACAAGTAAGAGGCTATTCACCGCTGACACATATAGCACGACCACAGTGCTCTCATTCACACCTGTGGGTAATTCATGAGTCAGTTCACCTAACGTACATGTCTTGCAGGAGGAATGATGATTTCAATTGTTTTGTCTGTAAAAATGTCAGAGAACCGTGAAACGTCATCATAAGTTCATCACCGCGAGTTCCTGTAGACTGCTTGTTTTGTTGTATTCAATGTGCATTGATATCAAACAGAACAAAAAACAGCAAATCCTCACATTGGTCAAGCAGGAACCAGCATGTACTTGTAGACTGAGCTGGCCAACTACAAGTATGATAAATCAAATCCTCAAACCATAAACATATATTCATTTAATCATTGAAAATCTCTTAAAAGGTTGGTGCAATCAACATGTGGCATTACAATCACAGATACCGTTTTATGGACACTCACACACTGATTAAAAATGCCTTACGTTATAAATACACTATGACCTTAATGTTGCTACAATGACTTCCCCCTTTGAGTTCTAGAGAATGCTCTAAAGCACAACAATAATGCGCTAGAGCATGAACTGGGATCGATGCCAAAGTTTAAAGGATTATTGTGATTAGAGCCTGTAAACTGCAGCAACTGAATAGAATTAGTAGGTCACTAGAAAAAAAAAAAAAAAAAGAGAAGCACATCCCTTTTGACTGAACGTTACTCTTTCACCAAAAGCTCTGTTCTGATGCAGGCCACACAACAGAGGCTGTGTGGCCTGCATCAGAACTCCCCTGCGTCTAACACATGAATGTTTAACTGAGAGTCATATTCAGAGACAGAACACAATTTCGGTAACGATTAATCTCCATGCAAGCACAGCCACTTAGGCCGAAGACAAATTTGGTCCTGAGCAAATAATGTAATCACTCGACTTCAACTCCTCTTCATTCAGCTAAGCCACTGACTCGGTGTGTTCTGTGTTAAAGCACATGCGCTGACCTTTTCCTTATCATAAATCACATACCACTGTTCTGCTGCCAAGATTTTGTTTAACCCAATTTGTCACTGAGGACACCCCTTCCACCCTCAGTTGCAGATTCACACAGTGGGACCGGGAGCACGGGATTAGTGGGCGGATCAAAGCATGCCATCCAGATCTCTCTTGCTCTCTCTCTCTCTCTCTCCCTTGTAATCATGGAAGTCGGGAGCTTCTGGAGCTGATAAGTCAAGGCTATTGGTGGTTACTAGGCAAAGAGAGAGAAAGCCCAGAGACTGGTGGAAGTGCAACTAACACTTATTTTCAATGACTGATCTGTCAGTTTTTAAACATTAAGTCTATGAATGTAAAAAAATAAAATATCCCTCACATAAGATCAGATTTATTGATCCCACTCTGGGGAAACTCTTAGAAACCAAACTCAACTTGTATGTTTTATCCAACAAACTGTGAAAAAGCCAAAAATGTTTAACTTTGCAGCTCTATGAAAACAGAAAGTCAACGAAATTCAACGATTAACTCCTTAACAAGCAGCATGCAAAAAACCCCTGTGAAATGTTGATCATGATCCTGGTCTCTTTGGGAGGGTTAACTGTTCTGATTTTAAAGGGATAATTCTGTTTTGTTTTTTTTTGAAGAGCATAAAGTGGCGAGAATATGTTCACTATAGGGTACACTTAAATAGATATTGATTTTTTTTTAGGTTGGCCTTCTTTTATGTAAAACATGTTTTTCTGATGAACCTGTCCACATTAGTGCTTCCCTTTACTTCCGTGTCAGGACTTCAGTCTGCTTCTTCAAACTGGGGGCACACTCACTGCTGTATACTGTAAATGACACACTGACTATGTATAAGAACATCATACAACCCAACTTCAGAAAGCCTGAATTGTCCGCTTAATATCAAAAGGTCACAACTAGTCAAAATGATACAGAACCACATTTACAGAAGCACAAACATGGTAAAACATGTTTATTTCTTGCCTGTAAGAGGCATATATTTTATTTTACTGTTGTTAAGTGTGAGATATGCGTTCTTTGGGGGCTGCATTCTGCTGCTTGTTCAGCATTAACCTACTAACCTACTATCAGAATTGCTGTCAATAAATATCATCTTGAACTACTTGCAACACAAAGGAAAATCAAAGGATATCTATCAGAAGGAGGCAACCAACAACACAGACTAAAAGCCAGACAGGCAGACGCAACACACACATTCACACATTATTATGACAGAAACGGGTCATGGAAGGTGTGCCAAGAATATCAGACAAATGTGCTGTCAGAGGGCAATCGCTCTGGTATGATGCTGTTTCGGCCTCTGTGGGCATGACAATAAGAATAACCGAGCACATCCTGCATTCGGGCAACTGTGAGCCATTCACAGGGCCAATCCTCAGACTTCTCCACATACAGTAATGCAAGCTCAGTGGTACTTAAGAGCAGACTTCAGGGTGAATAAAAGTCAATAGGAATGTTTGCCACAGCACACTTTTACTCCACTGCTGTGGTCATGTAAACTTCCTGTGGCATCCGACACTTCCTCACATTGGCTTTTGGAAATGTGAATGAGCTGAAGTAGCGAGTGAGCTTTATATAAACTGAGTTGTGTGACGATCCAAACCTCTAATCGTACCACCATGTGGACTTGTGTTTCGTTTGAGTATAACCAAGATGGTTATTCCTCTATGAGTTTCTCCGCAAAGGACTTAAGAGTACATTTCTGTTTGTCTCTTCCCTCCTAATCCTTTGTGATATGGTGGGTGTCGTTTAAAAGCAAACAATCCTCAGTTTTGGACTGACAACAGCTACAACCATACAGGTTATGTTCATATCAGGAGGATTGGAGCTTGGATTTTTTTTTTGCTTTATTTGTCCAAGAGATCTGCCACACCCACCTGAAAGATCAACAGAAGTGAAAGGAAACACTTTGATTTCACCTTGGACTGGAAGAAGTTCTCTGTTTCTCCTCTTTCAGCAGATAGTTATTGTCGGTCCTTTATGCTCAGAGCTAGACTGACAGGATAATACTCAATTAACAACGCTTTTAATCTAAAGCTAATGAAGATGTTGCAGCTGTCATCGCACAACAACTACAGATTTCATATTCCTCACAAACTGACAATGAGCAATCTTGCAAAGGTGCAGAAGCAGATAGAGAACTCAGACATTCAACAGTATCACACTTGTTTGCAGAACGTGAAGCAACAAGGCGGCAAAACAATAAAGACCTCATCCACTTGACATCCAGCAGTAGGCAACCACCACTTATATGCGTGGGTGGCACCTTGTTTCTTCACCTTTGCAAACCTGAATGGAACCTGCATGTGTTGAAGCGCCTACACTATTTATCAAGAACATCTGTTAACCTGGTGTTTTATCACAGATATACTGATAGTGGCTCTGTGCTGGGCTTGTTGTGACAGGAAGGTTTCTGGTTTAAAATCTGTGTGACCAACAACGAAAATCCAGGAATGAGATGCTGTAAAATGTCATTCAACTTTCCAAAACAAGGCAAACATATGTCAGTGTCTGGTGGCTGCCCTGGCAATCCCAAAGATTTGAACCAGAAGCAAAACAATGCATATAAGAGAGTGCATGCACAGTCACAAGACATAGCCTTGGGGTGTAAATCAACCCATCATCTGCAGGTTTGAAGTTTACACGGACTCACCTGTGACATCTGTGGTCTGAAATTGATCTCCTTCAGGTCCACTGATCCAGGCGAGAGGTTGTGCAACATCTGGCACAAGAGCACCCCGTCTCGTAGGGCCTGTGCCAAGTCGAAGACGGCCGCCGAGGGCCATACGACCCGATGGTTCGGGGGCAGGACCTTGCAGTCTATCAACCACCGCCCGCATTGTCTCCACTCCTCCATATCGGCTCCGGAGACTCTCTCCTCACAAAGTAACCGAGTCCTCGAACTGGTTCGAAGCGGGACTGAAAGCAGCGGTTCACGGCGCACACGCAGGCACTACGGTCGGTTCCCTACCTGCGCTGGATGTTTTACTCATTCACTATCAGCTCGATAATCTGGCAATTTCGCAATTGTATGTTAATCACAGTAGGTCACCGCACTATATCCCCATGCCAGACGCATGTCAGCTCTGCTGTCGCCACAACATGGAAACGATGAAGGTTTAAGAAAGACCAAAACAATGACACCGCTCCAACAGATCCAGTTCAGCAAACGGCAGCGATGTAACCAGAACACAGAGACGCGCTATGGGAATTTTCTTCTCTTCATTCTTAAAAAGTTTTCTCAGCATATCCAATCCAAAAAGGCGTGAATGAAAGGTTACAGTAGTGGCTTATAAAACAGCTGGATGCAGCGGTTTGTCATGTGTCGACTTCACCAGTGTCTCACATTTCAGTGAACCGAACAGCACAGCTTGGTGTACAATGTGGAGAAGAAGAAGAAAAAGAAGAAGAAGAAAACAGCGTTTCAAGTCCGTTTAGGTGATGAACCAAAGCCAGGACTCACCTACCGCATTTGCATATAACGTTTCCTCTAGAAGCGAAACGTCAAAAACGAGAACTTCCCGTAATATCCACAGCAAACAATACAGAAAAGACACACAGAGCAGTCTGTCCACAGCGCCAGGATCACCCTCTTTCCACAACACAATCTAAACAACGCTCTCCGGCAGCGGAAACATGTCCAGGGGAAAATCAAATATCAGTGTTTACATGTATCCGTTTAACGTTACTTTGTTTGGCGTCTTTACGCACGGTCCAAAACAGCTTTACGCGTGTATACAGCTGTGCTTTTCTAGTGATTCTTGTGCCTCCCTTCCGTTCATGTCCTCTCTCTCTCTCTCTCTCGCGTATCCCTCTCCTCGTTTCCCTTTCGGACGGAGATGTTTTAGCGGTCCCAACTCCCCGACCCCGTGAGCTGCACAGATCCTGAAAGAGAAAACGCGTCCGTCCAATTTTCGCTTTTCGGTGTTGAGCCAGGTAGTCGGACGAGCTCGCACGTGACGATTATCTCGCGCAAAGCTAAAGAGTTGGATAGTGTGTCCACACTTTGCTAAAGTGGCTCCATACTCCAAGAATGGGAGTTTCAGGGAATATTTGTTGAACTGGGAGTTGTGGATGCGCCCTCTGACGGATGAAGCGCGCGGCGCACCGGGCTACTGAAACAAGGGGATTAAAGGGACATTTCAAAACAACAAAAGCACAATTAAAACACACCTCACTGCTCATAATGACAGTTTTGTTTGATTATATGAGGTTAGGACATAGACTCGTTATTAGGTACATCTAATATACAACAACATATAACAGCCCCTTCATTAATTCTACGTTTACAAAGCTTATAATGTTGGAGTTTTTGTTGACACTGTCAGAAAGGTCATAAATCTCCTTCATGTTCATGACTGTTCGTAGTGAGTGGTGGTGTTATACTGGAGTGCAATATATTGATGGCATGTTTCTAATATCATGGCCTTCATGTATGTGAATGAGGGGCGGTGATATTCAATATATTGAAGTCCATGAGCTGGTAGTGTACCTCGCCTGTCGCCCATAGTCAGCTGGGATAGGCTCCATCTATACCGTGACCCAGATGAGGATAAGTGGTTACAGATAATGGATGCATGGATATTAAAGTCCAGTTCAACACTACTGCAAATAACAACCTCAATTACAAGAGATACAGTTAAATTAAACCCTCGCTGACAGTGTCAGCAAATAAGCTTAGTAAAAGTATAATTCATGGAAGAGCTGTTGTTTTGTTTTTGTCTTTTGCTTTGTACCTAAAGTAGTGGCCATTGAGTGTGTAGCTGTTATACAACAAGCTCAGTGGAATGCCTTGTGGTCAAAGTGGCAAAATCAAGTTTATAACATCTACAAAGTTTGACAGCCAACTATTGCTGACTGTTGTACTTTCTCAAGATTTCAGGGAATTTGCTCACAATGAAGTGGATTATCAAGAGTATCCACAGGTTTATTATTAAAATAATGATTTGGGATTTTTTTAAAATGTATATTATATATGTCAAAATCATTTCATTCAACAGAGTACTACACAGTCAATTATTTTTTTAAATAAAAAGGCCATGTTACAAACTAGAAGCGTGGATTTAAAAGACATGGGCAGGAAAAGGGAAGAGTGTCTAACTAAACTGGTTGCGGCAGATGGCCGCCCACAAAAAAGATGCGTTCTACACAAAGTTTCTGGCTGTTAAAGGAACATTTTCCCTTGCCACTGTTGCCAAGTGCTTGTTCATGGTGGTAATAGTTAAGTTTATGTAAATAATGTTATAAAGAGTGCGGTCTAGACGTGCTCTATATGGAATGAGATTGCTTCTGTTGTGATCTGGTGATGTATAAATCAAATTGAAGTGAAATCAATTTAAAGACACTGTCAAGCATTATGGGAAATGTAGGATTCACTGTTCTGGAGCTTTATTTATAGACGACACTAAAAGTAAAAATGATATCTTGGCCTCTGCTTCAATTTATTTTAGGTGCCTTTTCTTCCACTTCTTAACATTATGTGCAATACTAAATTGCAGGAGCGCTCCTTTAATGTAATTACGATCCCCTCCACAACACACAATCTCCAACCACTCAGAATGCAGTCATTGACGGGCCTTGAATGATCCGCATCAAACAAAGATTTTCTGCTATTTACACCTGATGTGTTTTACACACACTTCCATGTTTATGACTACCCCTGAGAGAGATGAGCTAAACCGTTTGTAAAATTACTAAACATTATGTATTTAACCTTATTTGTTGGCTGGATGGGCTGAGCATATGGTCTTTTACAGCAACATCATCTTAACAGTTATAATAATATAGCAGCAATAAAATACCAGACTGATTCACAGACATGGTGAAAGCAGCCACGGGCAGGTTGAAGACGATTATTTAGGACAGGCTTGAAAGTACAGAGTGGTGTAGGTGTTCTGATTTTTTTTTAGGGGACATTGCGGATTATTCCATGAGACCAAGGTTACGAGGTGAGTGTTTTCATATACAAACTATATAAGACAAGTGTTCTTTAACATGAGATTCAGGTTTAGTTAAATTTACTCATCTGAATGGTAGAATATCAAAAAACAAATAACATAAACCAAATTCTGCTACTGAAAAATGTGATTGACTTGTCATGACTTGTTCCATCATACCTCACCTTGGTAGTGATGCCATAAAGTCTGAGTCAACACTTTGTAAGTGGCATATTTGTTGTTGTTGTTTTTCCAAGAGGCCTTGGAAGAATGAAAATCACAGGTGTAAATAATAAAAAAATGAATGGTGGTTGCTTCACTTTTGGGGTCCTGGAATTGTGCATGCCAACTCAGCGTCACACTGCCATTGCTTACTGGAACACTTGAATAAAACAGAGCCATTGTTCAAGTTATTAGGAACACCTGTGCTTCTTTCTTACTATGACAAGTTGAAATATTAGCTGTGAAAAAGGCCTGTCACACTTTGTCGGTCGATGTAGGCCATTTTCCAGATATACAACCTTCAACAGCAACTGTTGAGTACTGTTTAGTTAACTCTTGACACTCTCATCAGCATCATTTTCAGACACACACTGTGAAAAACCCACTGTACGCTACCTTCCAAGCACCAAATGGCTGTCAGACACCGTTAACAACTGGCTGGTAATTTCCCCACCATTGAAAGAGTCAACTACTTTCCCTTGATAGAGAGCAAAACAGAGATAAAAGGGAGGTGAATATTGGACTCATCCAAATTTATTAATGCCAGTTTAAGCTAAGATCCAAGTTTTAAATAAACAAGTCAAGTATTCTCTTTAATGGGAAACAAAAAATATATTTTACCCCTCTTTGTTCTCTCAGTTTCTCTAGATACAACTATACACACACCTTAATCCCACATGCCCTCTACAACTTCTCCATGTTGCCTGTGTTTTCAGTGAATTCCTGGCCACATCATACAACGTTTGCAGTTCCTATTCTTCCTAATTATCTTCTGCTGTCGAGATACTTTGGTTTGTATTTTGTTCACTTCTTTAATTTGGTGCTTCCCTTCTCCCTTTCCTAATCTCTCTTCTCTTAGATTTCCCAATGTCAGTTCTTGTTAATAAAATAATCAAATTTGGTCAATTAACCACTTAATTGTCGTTACCATCAATATGCCACCTGTTTCTTGTTAAACCCTCTTTTGTCATGTCTCATTACTTTCTCAACTCAGTTATCATCGTCCCTTCCCACCTTCAGATTTCCACAGGGACGCAATACATTTGGCTAATTTATCTCCAGGCATAAAATAGAGCAGCACAGAAAAGTCCGGTGTACTGCAAAGCTAGATTTCCACATGGAAACCATGTACAATGGAATGAATTGAAATTATTCATATCCGTGGCTGAAGGAATGATTCAAACAACCACTTTCAGCCCTTCACAGGGGACATGAATATTGCCTTCCTTGCTGTTTTGTTTGGGACAGGCCAGTAACAAATGGCCTTCCACTCAAATATGTTGCAACTCCCATTGGAGGACACAGAGATACAAAACACAAGATGTTTTAAGAATGATGTGACTGAACTATAGTCAAAAAGTTTGCCATATTTTGCCTCCCTCTGCCGGCTCATACAGCTGCTCTCTGGGCCTGTTAACTATTTGCAAGTGTAGTGCAGAGACAATACTAGCTGTTGTTTGGCACAGCCCATGACCCCATGCTAATGGAATCCTCAGGCTGACTCCACAACAGTTAGCTGAGCATTAGCAATTGTTTGCAGGAATATGAAAAGACAGATAAGACTAGAGCACATGCCCTAATGAGTGCCTCTAAATCCAGTTGGACATCAAGCCTTAGATGGAACCATTAAAGATGCCTCAACAGTGATTTGAGAGTTTGGATTTGGACCTAGTGGGACTCATCTCCTGCAGTTGCACATCTCACTGTGATGGAGAGGACTGCCAAGAGTACCCAAAAGTTAGGGGTTCTGACTGCTGGTGGTTTCCTCCTACTGGGCCCCAGAGTTTAATCTTATCACCTACCAATAGGCCAAAAGTCATTGCACAATCACTCAAAAATCAGATTACTACAGGTGTTGCTTGATGCCAGGATAAGGTCACCCAACACAATTCTCATCTACAGGGCATATATGCAATCTATGGACAGAGACTTCATCACAAATACAACACCGGCTTTCATTGTAAGTCAAAGCTACGTTTCAATGCACCATTTGTTTAAGATCACACCAGGTCCGGACTCTTAATAGTTAAGTAAAACCTTACTTAACTCTGACAAAGCACTGTAATCTTGGGACATATAAAAATGGGCGAGCGATGGCTGTTGATAATGTCCTTTGCACAATGCATTTTGCAATGTACAAATGGTCCTTGAGTTTGGCTGATGGAGCCATGAGATCACTTAACCTTTAAAGACCTTTTGAACAGCCCCATCAGCCTAAAATATGGCTTATAAATCTTTAAGCAGGCCTATTTTTCTCAGGGGATCTGTGTTGGCATGCTCACAGCCATTCCAGAGCTGGGTGAAAAAAGACGGAACAGAAAAAGGTAGCAACAGCTGAGAGTTTCTTGTCCGTATCCTCTGATCAGAAGAGAAAGGATCTTTAACTGATGACAGTTTAAGAGGTAATTTGCCAATTTTGTTTTAATGATTAGCATTCATTTTGTATGGAGTTTGAAAAAGAAAATGTGCTGTTCAAAGAAGACATTGTGTGTAGTCAGTGAATCTTGCTCATACAGATAACTGAAGGTCAAAACAGTTTAACTCAGTGCTGCTGGAACATCCTGTTATGTGATGACAGTGTATGACTAAGTCCTCCATTCACTTTACTAAAAAAACAACAGATAACACTGAGGAAAACATACGGCAATATACTGTAACCTAAACGTTAAAGTATCAGGCAGCAGTGGCCTCAAGGTTAGAGAAACAGGGTTATGACTAGGTTGCCTTAGCTGATTCAATGATATGCTGAGTATAGGGGCTTATGGTCCTGGGCAGCTCCCAGAAAATGTGTATGCACTGTATATGTGAATGTGATGCAATGCAGTGCTGCAAATGATATACTCAGCAACTTCTCTTCTTGGATCAGTAATGAAATAGTCTAATACATGCTATATATATCTAGTTACAAATTAAGGATAAAAAAAAAAGACTCACTTTACTGAGAACAGTTTCAACTAATTTGCAATTAAGATTGCTGATATGTCACATTAGCATAAATCGTTGAACTGGAGTAACTGAACAGAAGTGCATACATGTGCAGTTCATTCTACATACCTCGATTCAAATTGACATTGTGAAGCCACATTCATCGAGTTGCTCTTTTTTTCTTCTTTTTTTCTCAGTGTTCTTCTACAAGGTGGCGAAAAGAAAATGAAAACCAGAGATCCATTCATCAAAGCAAACACAGTCTTACATGACATGTCTGGAGAGTTTCATGTGTGTGGCCTTTTTAACATTGGATTCATGCGTTTGTGAGTGATGGCCAGAAGTGGCAGAAATGACTAGTTGTCATTGAGGTTGTGGCATTGATCAATCATGCCCCAAGGTTGTTGGTGGGCGCAAAGTGGCATGTTCAATGTGGTATGATGGGAATGCGGAAAGAGCGCGTATCCCTGCAACATGCACAGTGCAAGGACAGCAAGTTGAGGCGTGAGGAGGGGAGTTTAAAAAAAAAAAAAAACTGTGAATGATGAATGGCCCCACAGTTCTCTCTCAGCACTTATGTTGGAGTTATTGTATCAGTTTACATTGTTTCATAAAAAGGGGCTTGCCGTATCGGTCCTATCTTAACAATAGTTTTCAGTTCTTTTCTTTTAACGAAAAATCACTTCAACCATCATTTCTCTAGACTGATGTTGATATGCTGATGATGAATGATAAAAAACAAATGCATTGTGCATAGGTTATAATATACTTATTCCAACTGCAGTATAAAAGCAATCTAAATAAAGCTGAGGATAGTACATGAATCAACCAGGCCATCTCCTGGTTGATTGCTGAAGTGCAAGCAGTGTTGAGTCACATATATCCTACTCTCATCGTCTCTGTGCCAATACAAGTCAGTGCTTTTAATATTGCAGTCCCCTGATACAAACAACACTCACTACACATCTCAGGCGCTTCCAGCCCATGCAGAAAGAAGTTAAGCACAGAGATCCGACAGAGTGTAAGCTGGTGGCAGCACCAGCTGTTTGAACTGGTCAGTTTTGAGTATGTGCCAGTTTCTGTAGAGCAGTTGGCAGGCCAGCTGAAAGTGGAGTAAGTGTTTCAAGGCAAGAGGGCTTTCTTTTACTGTGGTACATAGTGTTTACTAAAGAGCGCCGCACTGATGGTATTCTACACCTGTTCTGTTAAATAAACACAAAAACACTTTTGTGCTTTTACATTTATTAACAAAAACATCAGAGTGTCACCCAAAGTTAGCAGATAAATATGTACAGAAGACACAATTAAGTTACAGTGTCTGTGAAGGAAAGTACAAACTGTGTTTTACAAAAAGCATATTCTTGGAAACAAAGCCTCAATAAGGAAGGCAAAGTTTTTATGTATTACATGCACACATTGTATTTACACACATACATGTTGTCAGTTATTCACCATAAAGAAGACCTAAATAGGAAAAAAAGGCAGCCTGCATCTGAGGCACTTCATGAAGATGAATACAAACATGTTGCTTGAAAATATTTCAAAACTGAGTCACTTTATTTATTATATATAATATTATAACAGTGACCAAACAGTTAAACATAGTTGGGAAGATAATTGTGTGTGTTCTTTTCACGCTGTGTCATTCACTACAAATAACATTTATTGCTGCTCAGACTCTCTCAGATTCTGAATGAGTGTCCTTGTTTTCAAGTTCTTATAAATAATAATAATAATAATAATAATAATAATAATAATAAAAATAATAATACAATATATATATATATATATATATAAATATACATGCCACTAAATCCTCCACACTGGACCTTAAAGTGCTAAACAGTCTAAAATAAAGGAAGGCTGTGATGAACCACTCACACTATATACGTACTAGCTTAGCAAATGTTACATCTATTGGACACTAAAAGGTGTAAAAGGCCCTGAACTGGAATCACATGTAGACAATAAACTAAACATAAGCAAAGAAAACGTGAACTGTTGCATCTGATCAGACCTGGAAACAGTAAAGAAAACAGAAAAGTGATTTAAAAACAATTCCCTGTTTGTTTTTGATATAAAAGTACATTTTAATATGGTATTTCATTAAACCTTTAAATACAATAAAATAATAACAGAGGGAAAAAACAAGACATACAAATGACTTCACTGCATGAATTCCAAGTACCATACAATCATTCAATGTGTAAATAAACATATGAACTGATACTGTTGGTACAGTACAGGGTATTGCAACTCGACACATGGGTAGAATGAAGGCTGGACATGACTAAAACAGATTTTCAGACCTGGTCCAACCAGAATCTGCACCTACATTTCCACGTTTGACCAACCAATACTTCAAAGCTTCAACACAATATCCTGTTAATTTCTACAAAACAATATTTTAAACATGGCATGTTCATTGCCGTTCCCATTTTCACAGGTCATGGCCATTAACCACGCACAGGATTTTTGGACATTTGAGGCTCTTTGAGGTTATAACGATTTAAAAAAAAAAAAAAAAAAAAAAAAGTTAATAATTTGGGCTTGATGGATATGTTGCTGTATACTGTACCTTCATTTACCTAAAACAAACTAACTCATTCTACCCAGTGCCTTTCATGTGTATGGGCAAAATGAATGACAGAGACAGGATATTGGTTGGGACTGAGATGTTATGAAATGTGGCCTAGCCACAGCAGCATGCCATCCAGCCCTGTTGTGAATTTATAGCATCTGATAAGAAACGCCATAGACGGATATTGCGATTAATAATGAAAGAGTGAGAAAAGCCACACTGAATACAAGCAATGTGTGAGGAGTTTAATTTTCCAGACAGTGAAAACAAAAATAACCATGTTTAGCAGTTGTGAATCGCTCTGCTTTGGTAAGAAAAGAATAAATAAATAAAACTACTACAGCTGTCATGAGTCACTGTTTTCTGAACTAGAGTTACTGGAGCTGCTGGTGGCAGAATCCGAAGAGCTGCTGCAGCTGACAAGATGAGACACAGCTTGGCTGTTTTTCTCTGCATGAAAGGAAGTAGAGAAAGCACATTCATCGATTAAATGCTAAATTGCATTTACATTCTTCGGGTAATTATCAACTTAATATCAAATGATTCCAGGGAAGACGGCAGCTAAGCTTGACACTTACTTTGAAATTTCTTAAACTTCTTATATAGGCATGATTTCACGTATTGCTCCAGCTCGCGCAGAGTGGACGGCTTCAGTATCTCAAAGTCGATCTCGATCTCATTTGGGTCGGTGTCGAACATTGAGGGCTCTAATGTTTGAATGATGTGCACCACCCGGCCGAGCTTCATGCCAGGTAACCGGTTAATGTCCAGGCTCAGCTGGTGCTTCTCGTCGTATGTCATCGGCAGAGACTCATCGTCTGAATCCCAGTCTTTGCTTTGTTTCCACAGCAGCCTGAAATTCAAGACAGCACAGTCAAAGGTCTCTATAGAGGATGATGATAATAATAATAATAATAATAATAACAATAGAGTCGTTCAGATGTGAAACGTCCTACCTGGAGCTGGAATTTGTACTGCTTTTATTTTGCCTGCTGTCCTCCTTCTTGTGCTTCTCCTTTTTCTTCTTCGGTTTAATTGTGGGGACTTCGGAGAGGGCAGTGTGCTGCTCCTGAACAGCTTTAAGCTGGATAAAGTGTCAACAGAAATGGGCTACTGTGGAGCTCTGCAGTAGCATTAAAATAATGCGTGCCAAAAAAGCAGCAAGAAAGAAATAAAAGAGCCAGAGCGTATTTTCTATGTTGGCGAGGATGCGGCATAACGTCTAAAAATAAGGCCAAAGAAGTCTTATTTATTCATTCAGTCATTTATTGTTGGGCCAACTCGCCATATGATTTATTTAGTCAACAATATCCTCTCCGCACAATTGGTAAGACTCAGAGTAGGAAAAACAAACACATCATCTGAAATACTTCAAGCATCCATCCCTCTCTGCTGTATATTTGAGAGCCAGAAAAGAAGGCGGCAGAACTATTTTTATAACTTATAAGATCTTTCCAAATATGCCTTGCTGTATTGTGCGTGGTTTGTTGGTTATGTGTTTATATAGAATATGGTGCCAGCTACATTGATGGGAAAACAATATCTCACATGGAAATGAAGGAAAGCATATACAAAAGCTCTACTTCGATTCACTCAAACTATATTACAGGTGGGAAAGGCAAAACATTCGATAATTTTCATCTCTGTCCGTCTGAGAAACAGGTTTATAAGTAAGAGAAAATGATGTTATATAACAAGACTGAATTAGAGATCTGTGGAGAAAAGCTTTACAAAAGCAGGCACCATTCTGACTATTACCACGGTAACCAAGGCCAGAGGATAGGGCTGCCTTACTCCATAGGAACAACAGATACGTACATCATTGAGAAGCCTCTACAGAGTTAGATAATGTTGGACCACTAAAGGTAAACATGTTTCCTTGTCTGTACACTAATGACAAATACCTTATACTGTAGATGCATTGAGCAAGGTTATTTATAGACATTGAGTAGTCGTGTCACTGTCCTGAGGGCTTATAAACAAGCCAGAGAGGACAGCTTCTTCAGAACTGAGGTGGCATTATGCCATGAAAAGTGTATTGATAAATCATCCATTTTTCTTGATAAAGCCACAATAAACCTTTTAGCATTAGGCATCTCGGACATCCTGTGGACTTTCTCTCCGCTTGAACACTGATAAATAAAAATTCTCTACAAAACCCACCAGTTCTACACTCACCTGTTCTTGCAAGTCAGCGATTCGGGTGGCTCCGGCTGAGTCCGATTTGTCGAAGTTGGATGAGCCGTTGATGCGATTAGCCGATATGGCACTCACTGGCAAAGTCAAGTCCATCGGCTCGTCCGGCATCTTTGCAAACCTCTTCTCAAACACACCCTGGAGTAAATATGCCCACAATGACGGAAGTCTCATAGTAATTTAAAATTAAAGGTCTAGTAAGGTCTAAGAACCAGTAAAACTTTAATTATTATATGTAATAATTTAAAACACACCTGAAGCTTTCTGGCCTGTGCGACAACATCGTGATGTGGAGGATTGTATTTGTAGCAATTGGAAAAGATTAACCGAACGTCCGCTGCGAAGCCTTGTGTGTCCCGGTACTCTCCTCCATCCATCTTTTTCTGAAAAATACAAAGTTATCAAAGATGAAGATCATGAAGCCGCAGAGAAAACATTGTATATGTAAATGTGCAGTATATACTTTGACAGTGCTGAGATCCATGGGGTATTTGATGATGTCATGGTAATCGTGTAGCTGCAGAGCTTCAGCGTCAACGGGCTTGTAGAAAGGCCAGGCGTAGGCTACATGTTTCTTCGACAGCATCTCCTTCAGGATATCGCTGCAATACTTGAGCTGTTCGCCATTTCTGCCCTGTTCACTTTCCTTCACTTCAAAGTCCTTCTTGGAGGGATTGGTGGCTCGACCGGAGTTCCTTCTCCTCTTCTTGCTTTCTGGTAAATCACTCAAACTCTCTGAGCACAAATCTCTGGTAGCGTCTTCCTTTCTCTTCTTCATTGGAACAAGAAAAAAAACAAAAACAAAACACACACCAATAAGGTAAAAATTCATGCAGTGTGATTTTAAAAACAGGAGGGTCAGAGACACAAATGCTGACTCACTTTTTGGGAGGTCTGCGAGGAGTGTTTGGGCACTGACGATGAGTTGGAGGGCGTGTAGCTGACATTGGACGGAGATGTGGGCGTCGTAGCTGAAGGCCCCATGGTCACAGTTCCATTCTGCAGACCTTTTATTACAACAAATTAAAGTAAAAGAAAAAAAGAAAAAACAAAACATGCAGGATATTTGGATACCTTTCTGTGTTTCCCTTACCCAGAGTTGTTCTTCTCAGAGGCAGGTATATTGTGCACTCCAACACATGCGCGTAAATATTGGAGAAATGCCCCCAACTGTCACATTAATAGCCATCTACATTTAACAGTGCGTTTGATTTACGTGGAATAAGAAAAAGAAACACAGTTTTAGTGGCAGCAACATAAAACTTATAGAGGAGCCACAGGGAAGACAGCACAGAGTTTGGAGCACTGTGCTTTATTTGTCATTTCAAAAACACGAGGAGTGGCGGAAGGTTAGTGATGCAGTTAATCACTGCTGCTGGGTGACACTGATGTTCATGCAGGGTGAAATATCCACCTTACACACGTACTAAAATAAACAACGACACACGATTTTGCAAGCCTGTAAAACGCTAAAGGGTAAATTTATGAAAAACATATTTTAAAAAGGAGATATTTGTGCAACATTTTAAACTGAAGGCAGAGGCTGCATGGCTTTGTTACCTGTAGTGCTACTCTTTTTGCCCTTCCCTTTGGCTGCAGGAGGAACTATCTCCACTTCCGTCTGTGGCAACTGGGCAACCTTTTGCAAGAAAATCTTTTCTAAGGCGAGGGCCATCAGCACAATGTCGTCTGTTGGCTAGAGGACAAGAAGGAGGGTTTAAGTGTCTGTGAGGCCAAACCAGCGCGCTTGTGTTTTCAATCACAAAGCTCCTCACCTTGTTATATATGTAGCAGTTGGTGAACATGGTGTTGAAGTCTTGCATACATTCACTCGCACTCCAATAGTAGTTGTTCTCGAGTCGTTTCTTGATGGTTCCCAAGTCCATAGGAGATGTTATTACTGTATGATAATCCTGATTTAAAAAAAAAAAAAGGAGTCAATGTGTCAGATGTATGGAATCTTAAACATTTCAAAAAGTTTCTCATTTCCACCATCATTACAATTTATTATAATTTGGATCTTGTTTTGATAGTTTTGGCCATAACTCCTATTGTCATAAAAACATGATGGGTTGATCTGGGAACATAGCCACATTACTAAGATGAAGTCAGACGGGGCAGGAAACCAAAATGTTCAGATCAACAGATAGGTTTTAAACAACCCTCCAGGTTAACCACACTTGTTTGGAACTTAAAACAAAGGCGAACAGCTGAATTATTACCAAACTCTCTGTTTCTACTGGTGTAATGTAGTCTTCCTGTGCAATGAGTGACTTCATCCATTTTTTTCAGGTCTGCTCACTTTCAGTTTTACGTCCCTAAAACATGCCACCATGTTCCCAGATCTCAACAATCATTTCACTGAATACAATGTCATCTCAACCAATACAAGTGATAGCCAAAACTAAGTAAATTAGACCCCAGTTGTAATGAAGTAGAATTATTCTTCCATTAGCCATGCAGACATTTTTCATTTATTTCATCCAGGTTCGGAGATGTCTGTGTCTGAGACTTCTACATCCCCTCACCAACAGAGGTGAATGGAATTTTGGAAAAGGCTACAGTAAGGATTACTTTAGAAATAGTCACAATTAAAAATGTTATTCAATTAGTAAAAATCCAGAACTAAAGCTTCTATTTCATTTATAAATGATTAAATCATTAATCACGTAGTGACTATCATGTATAGATATGATAAAAATGTAGTAATATAGCATCATGGCTATTTTAGGGTTATTTGTTATGATTTATGTGCGGATACAACGATTCACCAATTTCACTATTAACCACAGTGTAAAATGTCAGAGTTTTGCAAGCATAAGGGCTCAGCTATGCCAAATGTTTTTGTCACTTACAATGAACTAATTTATACATTATATATTTATACATTTAACTTTCAGCAAAACAGCATTAATCCACTCAACGGCATAACACCGGCATAAGAGACCTCCTCAATGTCCTCCTTTATTTATTTTGTTTTAAATACTTAGTTGAATTTATACATCCACAGTATTGTGAAATAAATAAATGCATTATATTTTTTTCTCAGACTATACTCTACCATCTCTATAATCAAACCCTGTAATCGTTGCATCCCTAGTGTGGGTATAAGTTGTAAATATCGGATGAGATTTAGACTGAGCCACATTCCAGTTCCTCTATGTGTTGTGTTGTTTAAGCGGGGTGTGCATGATCATCAGGAGCCAACCAACACTAAGAGAGAAACGCAAAACTTACAACGACACGACCAACAACAGCTGCGGTGAAGGAACAAAAAAGAAGAGAGGAAATGTAAGGATTTAGGAGCAGTTTTACTTTCAGTGAAAGAAGAGAGAAAGACAAACACGCAGCATTTTAAAGTGATCACACAGAGTTACACAGTAGTGGGTGGTGTGTGTGAAACAATGACCCTGGTTTAAGCATCCAAAGCCTAAATGCCACTTTAATTTGTTTTAAATAACATCATTAGTTTGTATATTACAGCCTGAAAAATGTATTTGTGAGGAAAGACACAACATAAGAGCAGATTTACAACAATCTGAAGCATCGAATGTGGGTTTATTTGTTATTACTCCATAAATAAAACACTCACCAATAAAAAAAGAACCACACAGAGCAATGTATTGTGATAAATGCAGGATTTGAATGTTGAAGAACATTTGCAAACTACTCACTGATAGCCCAAGAGCGACAGCGTCAACAGGCTGGTAAAAAGGCCAGGCAAACTGGTGCCGCCACAGGGATTTGATCACTACATTCTGCATATATTGCAGCTGGTTGGTCCTCCGGCCTGGCTTGTTGGGACTGGTCACTTCAGGAGGCGGGGGATTCACAAGTTTTGGAGGTTTCTGGTCTGTGTCCACTGACATGATGACAGTAGCTGGAAACGACAGATGAACACAACCTCTGTCTGTGTTTCTCTTATCGCCCGTTAATTACGAAGCTATTCTGTCCGTCAGCTTATCAAAGGCTCTGAGGAAACACCAGTCCACTTCGTTCATAGTTTTCATTCCAGAAAATGTGATCTGTCAACAACAAAATAAATAAAATAAAATAAAATAAAAACACAGCTATGAGAGTGTGGCAAGGAAGACATTAATCCTATTAGTCCACTATTAGTTTACTGTTTTGACAAGCAAAGGAGTGTCTGTATCTGTGGTGACTGACATGTTTGTTATATGCCTTTATTGTTATTCAAATGACAGGAAAAATATATTTATTGCAGCTTTCCCTATCTTAGGGAAATGTTTGTGTTTGTGTAGTTACACATAAGTAACGGAATGTGGAGCTAGGCTAACATTGTCAGACATGGGGACTTGAGACTTAGTGACTTGAGACTTGCCTCGGACTTGGAAGTTTAAGACTCGGGACTTGACTTGAGATACGACGACTTGAATGACTTGAGTGTTATTCACATCATGTTTTCAGTGTGAATATAAAATGTATTTATAATTATTATAACTAATAATTACGTTATCACTGTTTTGTTTGATTCCATGATGTATTTTACTGAACATGAGTATTTACAATACAAATATTTTTTGGGCACATTTGCCAGCGATGTTTACTTACACTTACTTATATATTGCCTTTCACTTTATTAAGATCAGATTCTGCAGCTAAAATTACAACAATATGCCAAAGGTGACTTGACTTGTCCAAGAAAAGAATACTTGGGACTAACTTGTGACTTATAGCTTAAGACTTGAGACTTAGGACCTTGGTCCCATGTCTGAACATTGGTATAAATGAGATGATTTATGGTCACTTTGTAGGGTAATTTAGAATAAAAAGTGACCAAAGGCTCTCAAGGTAATGTTACAGATTTTAGAGCAACCACGTTAAGTCAGTGTTAAGTCAGGTGCAGCCGACATTAACGCTTATAGCAATTAATAAACCCAGCTATTAGCTTTACTTGTCATCACCTGTGGCGGCACGTCAACAAAACATGCTGACTTTAAACGCCGGCCAGATAATTAATGAAGAATTCGCTCGTTACGTGCAATAAATATCGCTCACACCTCCTGAGTTGTAAGAAAAGCTGTCAGACCGAGCAAATGTTTATACTGAAGTTAATGTGGGAAGCTACAAATAACGCTGGCGTTATTAGCTCCGGTGTTACTTCGCTAGCTGGCGAAAGTAAACGTACACAGTGACGTCAATTGATAAACACAGTGCGTCATCACATATTAAAGAATAATAACGTAAGTAAGTTTCATACTGCCTGACCTACTTGGCAGTTTGCAGACAATAGTGAGGTCCGACTGTTCTGCTTTGCTGCAAGTTTGAGCATAAAGTTTGTCACGGAGTCCCGGAGCTGCTAACGACAGCTCGTGTGTGTTGACATAGCGGCGCTCAGAGGATGACGGAGCGTCACGGTAAACAAAACAAACACTCCCTCAGCTCGGCTAACGTTTGTTGTTCTAAAGCGCGTCGAGACGACGCCGCTCAACTTCAGACGGAGTCACACCGGGCACAGAAACCCAGCTACACGGTGCAGTTAACTCCGGACTGACACGTTAGATGGACTTTTAAACGCAAAACTTTCTTGCTGAAAACAAACAAACAAACAAACAAACAAACCTGCTGTGTGAGCTCTACGAGTGTGTGCTTTCTTCTTCTCCCGGTGAACTCCTGACAGACTGGACGCGACAGAGGCGCACTGCTGCCCCCCGCAGGTCATTTGTAGGACTCCATTGATAAAGTTTCATCAGAGTTATGTAAGTTTAACTTTTTGTTCTTTCACAAAGTGCAATGACTATGCTCTCATAGCTCCATTGAAGAATTGTTTTAATAACATTGGATAGTTTAAGGTTGGAGTGTGTACAGTCATACCAATTTAAAACAGTGGCAATAATAATAATAACATGACAAAAAAGAGAATATTTCTCCAAATTGACCACCCGGATGAATAACACGATTCCTAGATCTTTATATTTTGCATTTATAATAGACAGAATAAAACGTGGTATCTAAATATGAAACCAACTATCAAAACAACTGTCAAAAATAATTACTTTTGCCTTCAACTCTTTTTTTTTTTTTGTCCCTCATTAGTTTCCGTTACTTTTGAGGGTGACGCGCATGCGCAGAGAGGCACCACCGCACCACATTCCCCGCTTCTCCTCGCCAGGCAAACATCCAAAAGGCTGGACGGACGATTTAATTTACGCGTTCTCCATGATCGTCTGAAGAAATACACGCGTGTTTTCTCTTCCACACCCGAACAAGGAGTAACACCGTGACCCGTGAAGACGCGTTAAATTCCCCGTGAGTATCGGCTTTTGACCTGATTGCTCATTGTTTGAATGGAGGGCCGCTCCGTGGCAGCTCGGCCAGTTTGTCAACAGCGTCGACGCGTTTCACGCAGACGAGCTGCACGAGCGTTAGCATTAGCTCTGGTTTCAAGGCAGCGCGTGTAAAATACCGTGCGCGTGTCTCTGTCTGCTTTCAAATTAATGTTTACATAAATATAAACCGTGTGCTAACGCTTTCTGTCAGGGTCGGGATTTTCAAGCGAAGGCCCTTTGTTTGATATTTCCTCTTTTCTTATTTATTGCATTGAAAACACAAATTGGCGTTAACGCATTAGTAATAAACAGTAAATTAGTATTCCCAGTGCAGCTGGCTGTGTGAAATATGTCTGCGTAATCTGTTTTAAACCGCGAACGAGGCCACTTAGCGTTAGTTAGCTCGATGCTAACCGAAAAAGCTAATTTAATAGCTGCAGGAGAATGCAGCCACGCAGTTTATTATTATAGTCTGTGACACTGTTAGAAACAAATTAACGAGAGAAAAAAACGATTTAAAAAAACTGCGTCATTTTTTATTGTCTAAAAAAAAAAAGAAATATTTAATTTACACGACGAGCTAATGTATCAGTTTGATGTTTTTAGCAATTAGCTGAATCTGACAGCTGCAGTGTCATTTAAAATAGCAGAACTGCAGCAGGAAGAGCCATGCTAATAATTTAATAATTGCTTAATTATATTAATAATTACTGTAATCACTGCTGTGTTTTACATTCTTATCATTTCTCAGTGTGTCGTCACAGCTGTCTCCTCTTACACCTGACACCGCCGTTTCACATGTGCATACTGCTTGACATTTAAACCCCACATGACGCAGTGTGTTTTCAACTCTACTTTGTTGATTTTTGTTTTTTAATTTATCAGTACAGGAGTTTAATTGAATTCTTTGAATGTCACTCTTTTTCTCTCTGCCAGGATTGTTCTCAATAGATGCGTATCTCCTCACAATGGCAACAGAAGACAAGAAACCAGAGACTGACACGAAACCTCCAGTCGTACCATCGGCGTCTGCCAGTCAAAGCAAGGTTTGGATTCACTGAATACTTTTAGTGTTTCCCGCAGCTTCTGTCTTGAAATGTGTTTTTCTTTTCTTTTTTTGGATAAATATTTGCCCATTTGTCACCAGAGATGGGAATCATTTTTTTTACTGTGTGGAAAATTGGTTATTTTCACAGTATTCTTAAGAGAAGGGTTATTTTTATATGCAAAGAAAGTACCTGCTAAAATTATTATAACAGGATATTTACCCTTTGTAACCTGGCTGGGAGGCAGTGGCACTTGTGAGTCGAGTGTCACGGAGTTTAAAATTTTAGCTCATGTTGTGTAGAAAGATGTTTCAGCATATTACTGGCATTTCCACCTTCTCGTTTTCTTATTACAGACAATTATCAGCATCGTCTTGCGTTCTCTTTATTTGGGAAATGAAGCCTAACTTTGGGCCATTTCTTCCTCTCTGTCATGATTCCTCTCGGTTGCAGGTGTCCATCGGTGTAAACAAACCAGTTTAATGTTTCGCAGTGAACAGCTATCAGAAAAAAAACATGTCGGCATCATGCCAGTTCACAACCGGTTACAAATGGTACCAGTTCTCAGAGATTTCTAAATGTCACGTTTTGTTTTCATTTCCAGTCTGCGCCTGCCAAGCCAAACTACAGTTTGAAGTTCACATTAGCGGGCCACACTAAAGCTGTGTCCTCTGTCAAATTCAGCCCGAGCGGAGAATGGCTCGCCAGCTCATGTGAGTTCTTTTTCCTGTTTTCTTTGGCGTGTTTCATCATGCAGAAGAATCGATAATGAAATGAAATGAGATGAATGAAAACCAACCAACAGCTCAAGCTGAAAACCAAAGAAAGAAAAAAAGAAGTTATCAAAATAGCTGGCAGTAAATCTTCTCACATCAGCGAATTGAATAATCCACTAATCATTGCAGTTTTAGTTTAAATTATATTTTAATATTTGTTGTTGTTTTTGTCCTAACGTAATGCATTGTTTACAGGAAGGGAACCTTGATTCATGAAGCCTGTATCACTGAACACATTTATTTTGTCTTTGCAGCTGCTGACAAACTCATCAAAATCTGGGGCGCATACGACGGCAAGTTTGAGAAAACCATATCCGGACACAAACTTGTGAGTTCTCATCGTTCTGCTGCAGTGTTTCTGCCTTTTTGTTTATGTTTTAAAAGATGAGATGTACTTTTTTTTTCTTTTTACCCATGTTAAATGGTTGTAGCATCTGTGAGAAAGATCATCAGTATATATCATGTTTTCTTTTAAATTTATTTATTTGATGCCTACAACGTGTTCCAAAAAGTTAGGAAAGTATCATGACTGGGTATTAAAGGGGCATCTTGAAAGACTCAGGGATGAAGTGAGGTTCAAGTCCACTTTGTGAAAAACTACATTGGGAAATAGTAAAACAGTTTAAGAAGAATGTTAACACACAGTTTGAATGGATTTATGGATTTCAATCAATATCATTCAAAGATTTAAAGAAATCAGAGAGATCTCTGAAAACGAACATCAAATATCCATGACCAGCAAACTCTTTAAAATCTTATATGAAAATAGAATTGAAGCCGTATCAAATTTCCATATGGCCTCAGGATTACGGTTTGTTGTTGCATCTACAAATGCACGTTATAACTCCTAAAGTGCAAAGAGAACGCCAAATATCAACATCTGAACTTCTCTGGGCTCAGACTGCTCTGAGCTAGTTTCCCAAAAGAAAATGGCAAAGTATGCTGTGGTCCATATTTGAAATTGTTCTTTGGAAGTCATAGATGAAGAGGAAAGGGGCCATCCAGATCATTAGCAGTGAAAGCCAGTATTTGTGATGAAGGCAGCGTTAACGCTGAAAACTTATGGAGCAACATACGCTGTCATCCAGACGATGTGTTTTACAGACACGTCTGTACTTACATTCTGCACGTGTTACGATGTGGCTTCGCTACAAACGAGTGCAGGTACTAGACTGGCCAGCCCGCAGTCCAGACCTGTCTCCCATTAAAACGGCGCAGCACATTGGAGACGACAATGAAGACCGCTGAGCAACTGAAACCACTAATCAAGCAAGGACGGGGAAGAATTTGTCGTTCAAAACATTTTGTGTCCTCAGTTTCCGAACGCTCACTGAATGTCCTCTAAAAGAAAGCAAGTGGTAAACATGCTCCTGTCCCAACCTTTTCAGAACATGTCGGAGGCATCAAATTGTTGAAATGTGTTTGAACATTAATGTACTGTATTTAATGAAAGATATGTCAAAAATGATTTTCATATCATTTTATATGTGTTCTATTTTTGTGCAGGGTATATCTGACGTGGCCTGGTCCTCTGACTCCAACCTCCTGGTGTCTGCATCCGATGACAAAACCCTGAAGATCTGGGACGTCAGCTCGGTAAGCGAGCAGAGAAATGGCAACAAGTTCACCACTGTCAGACTTGCATCACAGAGCTCGAGAGACTTTAAAGGGTCGAAATTCTAAATCAAAATTCTAAAAGCCATGTCAGTAAAATCAGATCATTGTGCTCCGTGATCGTGCTGCCTTCCAGGAGGCTTCGTAACGCAGCTGAAGTGAACATGTGCTGCTGTGAATAAAGGGGAGAATGCGATTGGTAGGAGCAGTGGCTGACACGGTGTCTTGTAGCATTATACATTCATGAAGTATGGAACTGAAATCCATGCACACTCTTAGGATTCAGATCTGCGGTTTCTGTCTGCGTAAAATTTTAATCGCCATTAAAGCTGCAGTCACGCGGCAGCGATGACTAGCTGGAGGCCGTCTAACACCGACTGTGCTGAGCGGGAGGTCGATTTTAGACGTAACGTTTCATCTCATTTTTCTTCATTCCAGGGAAAATGCTTGAAAACTCTAAAAGGCCACAGCAACTACGTCTTCTGCTGCAACTTCAACCCGCAGTCCAATCTTATCGTGTCGGGATCGGTGAGTGCGAAGCTTTTTTGGCATGAAACGAGCAGCAAATGGAGAACAGATGTTTCTTAAGGCTGGGGCGCTCACTTTGAGCGTCTGCGAGCGAAATGTAAAAAGTGATGTTTGTTTTTTCTGCTCCCAGTTTGACGAGAGCGTAAGGATATGGGATGTGAAGACTGGGAAATGTTTGAAAACATTGCCGGCTCATTCTGACCCCGTCTCTGCTGTAAGTACAAGTTTTGTTTTTTTATATTGTTACCATTAGAGGAATCTTGTAGATGTATGACGGATGATGTGATGTGATGATGTGTCTCTGGTTGCAGGTCCACTTCAACAGAGACGGCTCTCTGATCGTGTCCAGTAGCTATGACGGCCTCTGGTGAGAACAAACTGTATTTTTATACATAAGGTGACAGTGGAAAATTCCAAGTGTTTCTCATTAGCAGATTACTGCTGTCTCTTTGAGGCAAAGTTTCAGTGTGTGCCGCCACTGTGGTAAACATGGACAGTATTTGTTATGATTATATTTGAGCAAAAACTACCATGGCAACCACAACGATAACAACTAAATATCAGGCAAGGTCAACAACTCAAGACGTAGCAGCCAGCTAATATCGCTTACGAGTCCAACAAGCATGAAGTCCAGCTTGGTCTCGTCCGGTGGCTTCTTGCTCAGCTAACAAACTGAGCTAACGGCAGCTACAGTTTGCATCAATTTATTGTCCAGCGGGAAACTGTAAATCAGAGTTGGGTCAAAGAAATTTCACCAAAACAAGTAAAATAAGTGCATTTTCTTTGTTTCTGTGTTTTTTTTTTTCCCCAGCCGAATCTGGGACACTGCATCAGGGCAGTGTTTAAAGACACTCATAGGTAAGATGTGCAGAGCTTCCTTGCTATCTTCAGTCCTCTGGACACACCTCATGTTCACTTAATTGCAGGAAACAATAGCATATTTGTTTACTGTGTGACAGAAGTTTACCAGAATCAGTCCTGAAATGTGTGAATGGGTGACGCTGAACGAGGTGTTTAGATTATATTTAGCCCTGTGTGTGTGCTGACTGTGTTTGTTGTCGTTTTTCTTAGACGATGACAACCCTCCTGTGTCATTCGTGAAGTTCTCCCCCAACGGGAAGTACATCCTGGCTGCTACACTGGACAAGTGAGTTACTCTATACCTGCAGTCTGACTCCATTTCCAAACATGGTTTCCACCAGCAGGTGGCGGTATAACACTATAATAAGCTTATCTCAGCTGAAGATGTATACAGACAAACTGTATATGAGATCATTAGAACTACTTGGTTTCTTGAGTTGTGTGTATGTTAGCTGTTTAACAGATGCACTGCTGTGCTTTGTCTCCTCAGCACGCTGAAGCTGTGGGACTACAGCAAAGGAAAGGTGAGAACCGTGGACAACTTACTGTGAATGATGTTTTCCAGTGTTATGAGTCGGATAGAGTGTAAACTAAAGTGAACCCGTCATGTAGTTTGTTAATCGTGATTTCATCTGTAGAGTTATTTTTTCAACACGTCAAGTTTCATGAGGGGATAACAGAAAATCTTTCTCCTCACTTTGTTTACTACTAAATACACACACACACGTTTCTGTTGGTTATACTACAGATGATGAACTTTTCATTGTTCTTTCAGTGCTTGAAAACGTACACCGGCCATAAAAACGAGAAGTACTGCATATTTGCAAATTTCTCCGTCACTGGTGGAAAGGTAAGAATTCTCCTTTTTTCTCCTTTTATTCCTTTTGAGTTTTATTGCTTTAATAAACCTTCCTCTGGTGATTATAGGAACAGTGTGTAGGATTCAGTGGCATCTAGCGGCATCACTACATTGGCCCTAGCTAAAGCCAGTGTTTAGTTTGCCATTGTGGGCTACTCTAGACACGTGACAGACACGTCTGTAGATATGAAAGGCTCATTTTAAATGAAAAAAACAAACAAACAAACAAACATAATACTTATTTTTTAGGCGATTATTCAGAAATAAAAACATTTGTGCCACATTCTGGAAACAGAACCATCTAAATCTGACACACTGGACCTTTAATGCCTCACCTGCACAGTTTGTGTATTTGTATTTTTTACGCTTTTGAAATGACCGACACGTGCAGCTAAATCTAACTCCGCTCTCTTGCAGTGGATTGTGTCCGGCTCCGAGGACAACATGGTTTATATCTGGAACCTGCAGACGAAGGAGATCGTGCAGAAGCTCCAGGGTCACACGGGTACGTCAGGCCTGATCTGAAGTGTTTACATGTCCTTCATGTGGTTACGTGTGCGTTCAGTTTGTAATATGTTCACAATAAAACCTTTTTTTTTTTTCAGACGTTGTCATATCAACTGCCTGCCACCCGACAGAGAACATCATCGCATCTGCGGCTTTAGAAAATGACAAAACCATCAAGCTATGGAAAAGCGACTGCTAAGCCCTTTTTGGATCTTTTGGCCAATTCATATTTCTTTTCTTTTTTTCCAATAATTTTTTTTCTACATTTTGTTGTAAGAAAAGAGGACTTGTTTTATAACAGAGAGCTCCTGCGGGGACGCAGAGGGCTTTCAGGTGATGAAATTCAGCGAGGAGAACCAAACGAGACACATCGAGCCACACACAGTATCAGCCGAGAGTCGGTCCTGCAGCGGACGTGGCTGTCCCATCTGAGAGATTCTGTTCACGTGCCAGATTTTGTTGTCTCCACAGGGGGAGTTGGTGTCTTTTGTTAGAATTTACAAAACGGCGTTGATACTTCTGGTTCTGGTGCTTCAGTATTTTTGACACTGCATTAATCCTAATGTCACTGCTTCAACTCATACACGTGCGTTTCTGGTCTTGTACAATAAATGTAACGGTCATTTGGCCTCTCTTTTGCCTTTAATTCATTTGTGTAGTCGTGTAGTGCTGTCTGAAAGACATCAAGCTAAAAAAAAAAAAAGATATATCCAAGGATCCATTTGGCTGTTATTTATTCAAGTGGCCCCATTATTAGTGGTTTTCTTGTAAGTTCTGTGCAGATTATGGCAACAAATTCAGGATTTGGAGTTTGTCAAAAATGTCTCAAGAAAATGTGATGTCACAGATTTGACAGCTACAAAAAAATGGAAATGTAACGATTATTTTTATTAAATTGAATTAAGCCACTACCCTGTTTAAAATGTCAGTGACCAAATGCAGTTTTGTGTTCTAGGATTTGTACATATTACATTGACATGTATTGTGATTTGATCATTTTGGCCGTCACTGTTTTTATGTTCTCTTCTTCGCTTGATTAGCTCATACTGTAGTTCTGCGCACAAAGCCAGCAGCGTCTCTTCTCTGTAGTCAACCTGGATTTTTTTTTTTTTTTTTTGTGGAATATGTGTTTGCATTTGACAGCTATAACCTGCGTCTTAATAAAAAACAGTTTTTGTACGCCTCATGTTGCAGAGTGGTCGAATGAACGCGACACAGAATCAACCCGGCATCAGTCACTTTTAAGTTTTTTTTTTTAATAACCTTTTTTCTGTCCATGAAAGATAGAACATCAGAGAACAACCCACAAAGAACAGATGACAAAAACTCCATCTCCTTTTTAAAAAGACAAAAATATAATGAAAGAAGACATCCCCGTCTTGCAGCGACAGGTTGAAAATGGCAAAGTAAAGGCGACACAGTTACCAAGGTGCCAAAGCCAACAAACTCCTCTCACCTTTTTTAAAATTTTCAATCTGAAAATTGTCTCTTGCCTCGTCAATAAGCTTTTTCCACAACGTTTACGACAGCCCACAGAAGAAAAGGGAAAGAACAGAGTACACAAGCAAGGGATAAAATTACCTTTGTACAAAAATAGATCTTTTTCCAAGTGTTTTTTTTTCTTTTTCTTTTTCCACTTGAACATTTTTTTTACTGTCTATGCAACAAAGAAAGCAGTGATTGTGTCACAAGCTCAGCTTTTCCTGATTACACTTTTTGAACATACAATTGCCAAGCAACACACATTTCGGAGGGTTCAAAGTCTTTAGTCTTTTTTTTTTTCCTCTTTTGTGTTTTATATCTTTAATTCAGGTCCCATAATCTGCTGAGAAGGAGCTGGTTCTTTTGAGTTTAGAGCTGCTGCAATTCTGCTGGTTTATCAGGACTGATTTATTTTTTTTACAAAGTCAAGGTCGAGAATGCAAAAAAACCCTCAGAAAAACGAACACCATAAAAGAGTTGAAAAAACACCTGGTTCAGAACGGTTTGGTCTGAAAGACTTAATCTCCCTCTTTCAATGTTGTAAATACTCAAGGAACAGATCTGTCGATATATATATTTATAAATATATACACATATACATATTAACAAAATAGAGCTTTATGTTATAAAGCATTCGTGTAGGTAATCATTCTACGTGGGTGATCCTTCCTCGATCTGGTCAAGGAGATCCTTGTCTGTTCATTTCCTGCAGGGGAGTGAGCTCGCACATCATACACTTTATGGCTATAAGATACCTGCGGTCACCAATCAAAGCAAGCTCAGAGGAGGAGACATCAGACTTCAGGGAACAGGAGGATAGATTCATTTGAAAGTTGGGTCACCCGGTCAAAACGACAAACATTTAATTGCTTACTTTTCTTGATTAAAATTGGCAGCATTCTTTTAAAAAACAAATCAGGTAATTTTGGCTCAGTTTTAACAGAAAAATCAACAAGGGTGAAGTTTCTTTACGCTTATGTTGACAACTCATGAACAACCGACAAACGAGCATGATTTTTCCCAGGATATAAATACTGTAAACTGAGCTTGAACTGGCAGTCAATACTGTCCACCTGGGTATACGTAATAGTACAGGCCACCTCAGTGATAATAAAACAACAAGCCAATAGGTGACACTGAAGTTATTGCTACTTTTCACTTTTAACAAGCACAGACACTGAGGTTTTGTCTGATCAAGAGGAACATCGACGATAACAACGCTGTGAGAAAGTGCCATCTTTTTTTCTTTTTTTTGTCTGATTAAATACTTGTAGAAAAATTCAAGTAATGTTGCAGCGCTGCCTCTTTTCCACTAGAGGGAGCTCACAGCTCTCAAACAGGCGCCACGTCCTCTCGCTCGCTCTATCTTATCCATACTGACTGTAAAGTAAAGTTTGTAGTCCTGCTCATCACCTGAACCTGACTCTTTGTCTATGGAGTCTTGGTGGTGCCACAAGAATAATTAAGGTCCTTTTTTTCCAGACTACTTCATTAATATGCAACCAAATTAACAAAAAAAAAAGAAGCAGAAATCAGATCTGAACAGCTGGCCAATAAGTGATCCAGCTGCTGCTCTGTAGGTTAGATTAAGTGACACTTTAAATGTGATCATAAACTGTATATGTTAAATCAGGAGGGAAAAAAATCATAGTGAGAAAAAATATGAGGCACAACCAAAAGAAAAAAATAAATGAAATCAATAATGAGAACTTCTTGACAAATTGAATTATTTTGATTATTTTTCTTTACTTTTCTGATGCATCCCTGACCCTGATATGCAAATCAAATTCATATTGTCTTTTAATTTGTTCATTCATTAGAATTCATCCCAATAAATGATTATTGAAGTGGCACACTCAAGACTCCACGCAGCTCAGACCATCTCAAGTTTATCTAAGGATAAGGAAAACACAGTGTTCAGGGTTTTTCTTTGTTTTGTTCCTCTTCCAGGTTCAGATAGTGTCAAGGTGCTTATGAAAGTGGTGAATATGCAGATACAGAAAGACGATCCTTGATCTAATTTGCAATCTAACAGTCCTTTTCTCACATCATTCTCAGCGGTAACTAACAATAACCTTGACTTTAAGCTCAGCTTTGCTCAAAACGCTTCTGAATGAGGGCCGATGGCTGTTTGTTGTCAGTCGGTAAAGGGCGATCAAACAAGCGCACAATGACTATCAAATATCTGAATAGAGAGGGGGGGTGGGGGGGGACGTGGACGGTACTCCAGTCCAGGAAAATATTACAGCAGATCCACATCTCACAAACACTTGATTTAAAAAAGGTGTCAGATCTCTTTAAGCTGTATCAACATGCACCCGCTCTGTGGACAATCTTTGGAAATGCACTTGATGCATAGTTTTGCAGCAGCTGCAGCATTTAGAGAGAAGGAGAGGAGGAGGAGGAAAACAAAAGCAGAATATGGGCATAAAGCATATTTATACACAACATGGAGATATTTAACATTTCAGTTCCACTTGAATGACACTTGGTTGTCCAGAGAAGTGCAGAGAGAGAGCGTGTGTGTGTGTGTGTGTGTGTGTTTCACATCCATCTGAGGAGGAAAACAATTTGGGCATTCCTGATTGGGCCCGGGGCCAAATTCCACCTCAGAGGTCGGTTACATCAACGTTAGCTCTCTGTTTTTTAGGAACCCGACTCCGCTGTCATGAGGTTAAGTGCCAAGTAACAAACAAATAAACAAATAATGGCTCTGCTGCAACGACGAGCACTCCTCCCGCATACTTTAAATGAGTGTCGAGAACTGAAGGTCGGAGGGATGGAAACAGAGGTAATCGTGCATCGCTGCTGTTGAAATCAAAAGTGAAAATAATGTCAATACTGTATACGGTTGTAACTTTCTGTACAGGTAGATATGAGGTGTTTTTCCAACAAGAGAAAAAAAAAATAACAAAGCTAACACCCGCTGCGTTGAGCAGAGGGATTTGTGAGTGTGGAGGTGTAAATGGTGTGCTGAAATTCACATGAAATGAGACGCGGAGAGGCAGGAGAAGGGACGGAAAAGGGAGCTCAGAGGACGGTGATATATATTCCCACCCAACACCACCACCACCACCACCCCCCAAACAGATGAGCTCGCTTTCCAGCCATCAGAGTTTGTTGTGAAGGTTGCAACAAGAGGCCGGTTGTCTGAAAGAGGATGACAGAAGTCGTTTTCCCGCGGCCTGCTGGTAGCCTTTCAGAGCATCATGTAGCATCGAGCTTAAATCACAGCGGCCTGCACCATCCCACGTTTCGCAGAAGGACTTGCACGCGACGAGCTCCCCGGAAAAACTCTCGTTGGATCAGCTGACCGAAAGTGAACTGAAGGGCTGATTGGTGAACTAATACGTCGTCCTCCCCCCCCCCCGCCCCAACCCCCCCCCCCCGATGTTGCACAGTGCTAACAGAGTAAGACATGGTTGTATTTGTTGGGCAGAGACCTGAGGTTTTGTTGAGCACTTGCAGTCTTGTCTAACTCCAGAAAAAGCTCACACTTCAAGAGAAAAAAACGAAACAAAAAAAAAAACAGCTAGTGCAAGACCTGACGTGTTCAAGTCGAGTCAGTCAGGAGTTCCTTTAAGCAGACGTGCTCCCGCCCGTCCCCCTCCCATCCCCTTCCCGCCAACCACCGTCGCCGTTCCCTCCCCGAAGTTAAGTTCAGTCCTGAAAGAGACGGAGAGAGTCCTCAGGTCTAGTCCAGTCTAGACAGCCCGAGGCTCTCCCAGTCCACGATTGTCCCGATCACAACGCTGAGTGTCCAAACATGACATCACCGCTGTTTTTGTTTTTTTTTTTAGTTTTCTTTTTTTGTCGCTTGTTTTCTTTAATATACCTGCAAGCATAACTGTGGGTGTTAAAAACCTGATCATCTCTGCTTTTTCTTGTCAGGAAAAGCAAGGATGAAAACGATGGCTCAATACGTTTCATTTGTCCTCTGTCCGACCTCATTTCAGTCCACTCGTGTCGCCGTGTGATTTTTCTTATATATATATTTCTTATTTATATATTTTTACAAGGTATAAAACAGACCCATAGACATGATGAATTCATTGTTTTGAAACACATCAAAAGGGAGCCAAGGAGAGGAGGGCGCGAGGGAGGGAGAGGGTCTCCATTCAAAGTCATGACGGGATGTGGGAAAGGGAAAAAAAAAAAAAAAAAAAAAAAAGAGGACCCCACTCCCCGTCCAGGTCTGAGTGGGAGACACGAGGGAGGAGGGAGGAGAGCTCAACCCCCTCCGCTATTATGTCATTTGATGAGGGGCTTCTAGCATCTCCATGAGGAAGGTGTCGATGGGCGTGTCGCCGATGAGCTTGAAGAAGAACAAGTGCTCCAGACACTTGAGGCCGATGGAGCGTAGCGCCGGTAACCGCAGCAACAGCTTGGCGAATCTGTCACAACACAAGACAAAGAAATGAGACACAAAGACAAAGACAGTATTATACATGTGAGAGGACGAGGGAGGGACGATACTGAAGAAAAACAATCTAGCACACATACAGAGCCTTCAGTGTAATGAGGAGCTGTCACGTACTGGGCCCCGAGAGCCACTCGAATGAACAAATTCATCCTTGAATGACACATACACGTTATTCAATGATACTTTCTCCACTCATAAGGGGTCATATGAGTGTGTACAGACAGTCATTCTGCACAGAGTGGCTTACTTATTAAGAATTATCCAGCTGTTGTCTGAATGAGCAAATCAAGTGAAATATAATATATTGGAAACGAATAAAATCTTTTGTTCTTGAGTTGTTTTTAATTGTATTGGCACATTTTGACAGAGACAACAGTTCAGTAGCTGTAACAGCAAAACGTTGGACACTTCTTTCTCATGGCAGCAATCAGGGACTTTATGCAGCTCGCCGTCCAGGTGAATAACAGATTAGAGCTGCTGACATTACCTATTGTATAATCGCACCCACCTTCCATAAAAAGTAATGGGCCGCTCTGCTTTTTAAAGACTTTATTAGCCTCTAACTACAATGCTGTCACAGTGCAGCGCTGCTCACATGGCACAACTTTGGCAGCTGTTAATAAGATTTCTAATCGCTTCTACTGACACCACTCACTCTGTTGTTTGCCTGCTAATTTCAAACAGCAGTACAACTTGAGGCTCCACTGTGTCTATTTGTTTTCTTGCCTCAACACTTTTGTGAATGAAACTTGCCCATAAATTGAACAGAAAGTGTAATCTTGTATAGAAATTCATTATGCAGATAATCAAATATCAGAACCGTTTCCACTGATCAGGCAGAAACTATTTATTTATGACAAGTTTGTGCAATTAGGAGAGTTTGGGTAGAGAATTTTTAAGAGTTTAGAATAAAAACACAAAATTTCCTGCATGAGGCCCCTTGTCTTTACTTCTCTTGACACCTGTGAGCTTATTTTCAGACTTTTCTGGCATCCAAGCAGCTAATTGTCAGGAAAGCAAAGTGAGTTTACAACATGTCATAGATGGGAAGTGAATGGAAAAAAATATTTAAAACATGTTTTGCTGCAATCTCATTAATCCAATATGCAATTTAAACACCTTAGGATAGTGAGGAGAAAAACTATATTAAGACAACAAATGAGCAAGAGCAGGATGCACACGACCATCTTTGTTGGGTGAAAAAGCACATCTGTGTGAGGAATCACTCACATCTGTTAACAGGTAACCAAGGTGACTGTAATGATGAAAATGATTGGGTATGTGGATACAGACATGTATTTCTCCATGTGTGGTTTGCAGTGTTACGCTCACAGTCGTTTCTGTGTTTTGTATTCATACCTGCCAGGCTGCTCGGGGTACTTCTGTTTGCAGTAGGCCTCTAAAGATGCATACACTTTCTCTCTCAGAGCTTCTACCTCACTGGGGTTTGATAAACCTTTAGAGTCTGTGGAGACACACACACACAAATGATATTAAAAAAAATAATCAACAACAACAGCAGCTATGGAAAAGGGGACAAAACCTATGCTTAAATAATGCATTTTCTATCCAGTCCTGCCTCTGCAGTCAGATCGGTGTATGAGGCTCACTAACCTAAAGGTTGAGGTTTAACCCCGCAGACTCACTGTGGGCATGTGTCACCACATTCTGGGTTAGTCCAATTAGGACTGGAGGTGGACTCATATTTGATTAACGACATAAACACATTGCTGATTAACATTTCTGAGGAACAAAGCATTGCACAATTGATCAACAATGAATGAACATTCATTGTTAATGACTGGACTTGATGGCACAGTGTGGGAAAGGAAGGACTGAGGGCCTTTTTAGCCTCGCTGTCGGCTCCACCAACCCAAACCCAAACCCCACCCCCCACACTTTGCTTTCTCAGTCAGACGAGCCTAGTGAACCCCTAATTAACAAGGAATCAGGCCGAGAAGTGAACCGGGGCCAGTGGGCCTGGATGTGACCTGAACAAAATGTGGAACACAGAGGATCAGTGTGTCTGGGGTGAACAGATCCACAGTGGCCCCCAGAGGGGCACTTTCAGTGCCATGTGGATGAGGTTTTAAATACAGAACAGCACACGGATGGCAGGCGGGACACATGCCACGGTGAGATCATTAAATAAAACTTGCTTTGGCAGGAGAACGTGAAAAAAAAAGAGCAAAAAAAAAATCACATGGGGGTGT
This sequence comes from Larimichthys crocea, assembly GCF_000972845.2. Classification (NCBI taxonomy): domain Eukaryota; kingdom Metazoa; phylum Chordata; class Actinopteri; family Sciaenidae; genus Larimichthys; species Larimichthys crocea. Next base: position 2,915,051 of record NC_040014.1, on the reverse strand, counting down.
CAGATTATAAAATAAACAAGAATTAATTGGTTTACCTTCAGCACAGTCATTAATCAAATATGTGCCGTATCAGCTTTTATTTTGCGCAGAGGGGGAAGTACATCAGTTTTACAAGTCACAAGCCAGTCTCAGTTTCTCAAGAGAAGACCAAAGTCAAGTTCAAAGACAACAAAGGCAAGTCAAAAGCCTGTTCCCAATTCTCGAGCTACAATAATGAGGTCAAGCTGAGTCACCAGTCCAAGACCTAAAGCGATAGTCCACCTAAAATCTCAAAATTTACACCCAAATCTCTTCAGTTAGCTGAACACACTCCTGAGCTCACGTCGGATTCAGTCATTTCCACGGGATCTCAACAGTGATTTTCTTTATTTTTGCTACCGCATCTCCTCCATCTGCATGCTGAGTACACTCCAGACATACGCCTTGAATAGACTGCTTCTGTGCACTGCTTTTCGAAGCTATAAAGCTCCACCTGAAGTGGTGCACTTATCCGCATTTTGGTGAAAATATGAATGTTTGCAAAAAGCTTCAAATGCTGATGGGCAGTTGAGAAGTGGATAATGCTGCAGGGGTGAACTGACAAGTTTCTCCAGATATGTTGGTACTTCCCTCCCCAATGTGAATCTAGTTTTTTGTTGTTGTTGTTGTTGTTTTTAAAATGAGCTGGAGGAGACAGTTCCATACTCAAATGCAGATTTTAGGTGGAGTTTCATTAAGCTTCCTTAAATGAGTCATATTCTATTCTAGCAATATTAAGGTCAGTTGAATGTTGTTTTTCTTGGTTACTGCTTAAAACAGTAGCAGCCCTACAGCACATTAAGATCTCTGAACTCAAAGAATTGTTCTCTCAGACCTGGAAATATTTTGGGGATGCTTAACATGTAGCTTGGCACCCATTTAAGCTGCGGATGAAATCTCAAAACTGCAAACCCAAAACTCAAATCATGGCCAGGATTCATGTTCTGGTTTCACTTTCCAGACATGTCACTGATTGTTAGCCGGTCGTTTGGGTTCAAAGTGTATTGAAACTAGGATAAAAAGACGGTGAGTGGCAGCATGTGCTCTTTGAAAACCCACACATTTTTGGAACACTTAATTCACAGCTTCTTTAAGCTGCTGCAACAAATGAAAGCTTGCACACGGTGATAGTTACCTGGGTTGAAAAGGACTATAGCTCGAAGGCACCCCAGTTCTGTCTTATCCATCTGCATGTCCCTCATCTTTGACACCAGTTCTGTGAGCACTCTGCACAATGGAGACACACACAAAAAAGAAACAAAGTCAGAGATTTGGATCATTCGACATCAGCTTCTCTAATCCTTCTTGGATAGTAGACCATTTTTTATTTTAAACTAACAAACCAACGAGTGCCAGAAAAGTTAACATCACCATTTGAGTCTAATTGGTACATTTTTGGAAATGACACACTACGCTTCATGTGAATTATCCAGAATCCAGACCCGGGACATTGAAAATATGGTTTAACTACTATCCAGCTCAAATCTATTTAAAAACAAATACACACAAGCGTACCCTCAGCCCACATAGGCATCGTTAGATCAGTGGAAAAGTTTACAACCCTGCAAAGCAATTATATTTAGTACATGGTTTTCATAAAAGAAAAGCCACAGAGTAAACACAAGCTGTAATCTAACACCAGCACTCCCACTGTCTGTGTGAGACGTCACTGGTGGGAGTGTCAGCGCGTGGAGCCGCTCGAACTCCTCACCCCTCTTTGACTCGGTCACACCCTCTCCTCAGCCGCTCTTTATTTTCCCTCTCGCTCCGTTTCTACCCACCCCCCCTCTCTCCACTTGGATAGTAAAGTCAATTGTGGCTCTTAGCTCATTCTAATTCAATTTGCTCCGAGGAGGAACAACAGAGAGAGAAAAGAAGAAGAAAAAAAGAAAGAAAGGGAAAAGACAAGTATCAAGCGTTTAAGTTAATCAGTCTCTTCATTCGTACGCTGAAGAAAAGAGAGAGGGGAGTGGATGAAGAAACTATCAGTTCTCTGTCTTAATGCATGCGGCAGTTAATGGCCAGAGATGGAATATGTCCTGTGGCTGTGAACGCTCAGCACTGAGCACAGAGGCTGCTGATCAGAGGAGCAGAGGCACGAGGAAAGAGAAGAAGATTATTCAAAGATATGCTGCTGTTAATGAGGCTTTGATGGCAGCGCCTGATAAATTATCTAAGCAATTAACTGATGGCCACAATGGGCGACGAATAAATATAAAACAAACCTCAAAAAATCTCATATATATTTGGCTTGTATCTTTTCTAAACTTTCCAAATGGTGGATGTCAGTTCAGCTCAAGGTGTGATGCTGCTGAACAGACACTGCAGACTCATGTGAGATTTCAGTCTGTCAGACAGCCAGAAAGTCAATAACAGTCACCAGGGTGGTTCCTGCACACACCCGGCTTCACAGTGAGTGACTTGGGCATGGATTTTTTTTTCAACATTTTTTGAGCAGTTCTATTTCTGTGTGACCCCTGATGCACACGGGTGTACATATTTAATATACTGGAGTCAATCAATAGTTCCTGTGCTGCTTTCATGAGGCACACTTTCAGTCTAGGTTTAAAATTTCCGGGGAAGATACCTTATGTAACCAGCTTCTAATGAAAACATCTTCATCGAGTTGTAACTATTTTTTTTTTACTTTATTAGTAGTTAATGCTTTATAGTGTAAGAAAACAGTAATAAGCTGGAGGCCTGTTATGCTGCCAGAGTACTTACTTACACATACTTAATTTTGGCAACTGGGAAGCAACTAGTTATTGTTATCAATGGCTTATCAATGATAGATAAATCATTCATTAAAACATGGCAACAGCCTCTCTCTTTCTAACGTAACATTTATAATAAAGAGTCTATATGTATACAATATTTACCAAATCAAGTGTGTTTTATAGATACGTCATAAGAGGCATTGATCTTAAGAGCCTTGAGTCTTAAGAACTACCTAAAAAGACTTGTGTCCACTTGAGGCTGGCTACAGGACAAGTTAGTCTCCATATGCCCCCATGTTAAAATGTCCAAATTCCCATCAGAAACATGTTTACAGCAAAAAAAATATTTTGGTCTCTCTAACTAATGTTCCTGTTCATGACAACGGTATTGACTCTGAATTTCTATCTAACTCACCTGTTCAAATTGTATTGAGGCGTAAAGTTTTGATTAATAACAGTGTGGCCATTTTCACTGACAGGTGGGTGCCATTACAGGGGGCTTATTTGAGCACCATTCAGCCCACCTTTGGTCCATGATCCATGTCTTTGTCCATTTTTAGGTTAGCTTCAGGAACCTATGAGTGGTGTCTTTATATGATCATTGGTGAAAACCTTGCAACCAAGAAGTTGGTTAGCAAGAACTATAGTTATTAACTTAAGGTATTGAGTACGCATCAGGTTATACCATTTATTATTTTGATTTATACCACCAGAAATAAGCCATTTAAAAACTAATTTATAAACCAGAGAGAGAGCTAATGCTGCCAGAGTTTTTTTCACAGCCTGGTAACCCAAGTTATACTTATTAATGTCTGATAACTGGGCTAAAAAACACTAATAAAGCTGCTGGTTACAATTTATAAACCACTTATGAAATATATTTTATTATAAAACAGGAGCTAAATATGATTATTGGTAGCTGCAGCTTGCACAAAGTTTAGTAACATGGGAATAATGACCTGTCAAAGATTGCTCCCACTCCGGCGCTATGGGCACTGTTGCGGTGGACGTGCAGCCCGGTCGCCAACAGGATCCCGTCTTTAATCGCTATCGAGCGGTGCGAAAATGATGCGATGAGGAGTTCATTCCAACCTGCAGTAGAGACGGGAAGAGGGATCGAGGAGAAAAGTATGAAGGGAAGAAAAAAAACAAAAAAACAAATCCCAGTACAAAAGTTCACTCAGCATCCAAGCAAAATGAAACTAACAACAAAGAGGGAATTCCAATGAATCAATTAAGCTGTGCGACAAAAAAAACCTGCAGCTTTCTCATGCACCGGCATCAGGTTATTACTAAGACATTTGAATCATGCTTTCTGAAGAGACAAGCGTGTAAAAAGGGATGAACTGCGCCTGCCATCACAATAAAGACAACAGGCTTGATGTGCCAAAGCAAGGGCTTGACACAGGGAGCACAGAAGACACAAGACGCTGCCTTTTGAGTGACAGGGCTCCTTTAACTGTTCTGCCTGGCAACACTCGCCTCTTCTCCCCAGAGTTGAGTTGGGTGTGAGACGAGCCGCAATGCTTTTATCTGTGATACAGCAGAACTAAAGCGGTTATTTATAGAAAACCTGAGAGCCGAGAAGAAACGGGCTCTCCAGAATAATGTCTCTCTCTGCTTTGCTGAAGTCTTTCCATCATTGTATGTGCGAAGGATAAGAAATCATGGGAGGATTTTTTTTCAAAATATAGGATGGGTGTGTAATAGCTTTTTTTTTTTCTTTTCTCCTAAAGGTGGATTTAGAATATAATGGTATAATATGAAGTGACAGGCAGGCAACGTGGGCAATGTGTTGGGAGAACCGAAAAGATCTTCCTGCATGTGATGGTAGTGAATTTAATAGAAGTGACAGATGATTCACTGTGTTTTCACGTTGCCGCTTCTGTGATCCTGAGCGGTTGGCTTGCTTTTCCACATACAGCAGATACACGCATGATGGGCTGTGGTGACCTTGGTGGGTCTGACTCTTGTCTCAGTCACATGACCATGAGAGTTAATCATGGTTGTGGCCACGTTAGTCTATTCAAGTTCTCTTTTGCTTTCATTTTCCTACCTAGAGAAAGATCTAAGCATCTGAGATTAAGTGTGTTTTCTCATAGAATGGTTGTTTCAACAGCTGCCTATAGTCTAATGGGTATAATCTAAATTAAAGACCCTTAATAGTGCCATTTTAACACAAAACACATATAAATCAATGGTTATTTAGCTGGCAGTCAACAACAATGATTCTGGTCAGCCATTAGCAGGCTGTCTGGAAGCTGTGGCTGTTGAATTGTAAAGGTGGGAACCACACATGCAGATAGTATGTGTCAAAGATAAAATAACAACAGTTATGGACAAGAGACAACATATTTTAGTATTTCTTAGTAAAAGAAATGGTAAAATATTTCTTTTTCATCCCCACCGTAACCTCAAGACTTGTATCTTATCGGTGGTCTAATCGGCTAATAACTCAAAACATCTGTGTGGTTGTGCAGGGCTTTTAAAAACTGTTCAGTATTTAAAATATCAAAGAGCAAACTAATCTAGCCGCATTTGTTCAAATAATAAAGGCTAGATTAGAGGAGTCATGAGGGATTTGCTAGAGTTTGTGTTTATTTGTATAGTATTTAATCTCAAACCCTTGGTACTGTCATTTTTTTTTCATTAGTCACTATTTGTTAGTTGGTTCTTTTATTAACTTATTTCAGCAAATTTTGACATACCTGCTCGTAGAAGGATGACCTGGTCGTCCAGTGGCAGCTCAGAGAAGTGGGGGATCCTCTTGGCCCACTCCACCAGAGTGAAGAGCTGTTTGTCAGCCGCCTGACAGATATTTGTCACTGGGTCGTTAGGCTGCAGGGAAAAACACGCAGACACAAATCTGGAAGTTAGAAATCCAGGTGATGCATGAAATGAAAAGGTGTCATGTTTTTGTTTTATAGTCTGTGTGTGTCTTTTGGCTAAGAGCCTGGTGTCACGTCGAGCCACCTATCACCACATGCACATTCACGCTTACACGAGTGCTACGCTATGAATAATGTCCTCTGAAGAGAAGCTAGTAGGAAGACAAAACAAACAGTGATTCTGTCCCAGCTCATGGAGGAAATACCTGCAGAGAGCTGCCGGTGAAAAAACGACTTTCACCAAACAGGCTCTTTCTTTGGGGACCTTTTAGCCGACACACAAATCAGCCTTTTGGACAGCTAGTGGAGCTCAAGCAGCCCCTCCTGACACTCTACTGACACTTCACAACATAACAAGCACTAAAGAGCTCAAATAGGACTTTGTTATCAAATTGGGCAGTAGGGATGTAACGATACACTCGACTCACGACTTGATTCGAGTCGATTTTTTCACGATTTTTTAAAATCAAAATGAGCTACAGACAAATTATGACCAAGAAAAATTATCTTTTTATTTGTAGGAAAATAAATCTTTCTTTACAAAAACTCTCAAACAGTTTGTGTTCTTATAAAAAGTCAGAATTTCCACCAGCCACATTTTTTCCCGTGTAAAAAAGACAGATTATGAGAGCAACTGAAATAATTTGATCATTTTATTAACTAAAGCTTTAAATTAATCTTAACAATTAATTAATCTAACAAAAATGATCCTAACATTTCATTACTCATTAACCCTTACATACTATTCAGGGTCTAATATGACCCATTTTTTGTATATAACAATAAAATAAAAACATTAAAACTTGCAAGCAGCATGCGTCAATTTCCACAGAGCACCTCGAGGGGGCGGAAGCCAGACACTGGCAAACTGCCTGTTTGACCAGTGAGAGCACGCGCTGTGCGGGTTCCCATTCGCCAAGAATCGTGATTCATTTTTTCTGTCAACCGATGCGAGTCGTCACACATTTGTACCGATTTTTAATCGTGTCACGATGCATCGTTACATCCCTATTGGGCAGTGATTTATAATGATGTAAATGATTGTGTATAATAATTATTCATATTTACTCACAGTAAAACACATAACTGAGACTTAAGTCCACTAACAGCAACTCTCGGTTCATCTATCAAATTCAGTACAAAAGTCATAGCCAGGTATATGTGTGCGTCTATTCTTATATTCTCAAATACCTTCTAAGAAACATTTTGAAAAGAACAATTTTCATCATTTACTGTGAACATTTCAGAGATGGAATAATACATTTGACTTTGATGAGGGGAAAAAAACAAGCAGTTCTCTGTAATGGACTGAGCTGTCACTGTGCATCATCCATTTAGTGCCTAAAATAGGAACACTGACTAGTTCCTGCATGAAATAAAAAGGTCCAGGTGAGCCTTCAATCGTTCGCCAGCGGGTGGACAGTGAACATGTCTATTCTATCCCTGATTTCACTTCATTAGACTCACTTACGCCTCGAGGAGAGATGAGCATAAAAGCTGGAAGAATGCTGGAAGATGGATCTCACGGCTCATCTATTACTTTAACGTACATTATGTAAGACAGAGTGCATATGCTTTTATGAGGCTTCACTTTGGAGCTTAAATGGCTTTAGTGTTGCTGTGAACGTAGTACGTACACTGCTGCCGTGAAAGGATACTACAGTTAATGGAAAAATGTCCTCTTCATGCAAATATATATTTGATTGCTTGGAATCAAGCAAAACCCTTAACAATGAAAGGAATGAAATGCATGCATGCAAAAACAACAAAGGTATATGAGATGATCATTTCTGTGTGCAACTGAAGCATCAGTCCAAAGACAAGGGCTGCTTGTCCTCAACTGTCTTGATACATCAGATTAGACGGTATTATTCTTTAACCAACAGGGAGTTTGTGAGCAGAAGTGGAATACTAATACAGCACACGTAGAATGTGACTAACACACTAAAATGTAAATCTATCTAGGCAGGGGGGAAAAATCCAAAACAATACTGTCATCTTCTGACGAGTAATTTACCCAAGAGTACATACCCTTGATATGTAAGTGTGTAAACAAAGACTCTGTGCACATTCTTTGCATAATTTTAATTCAAGTAAACATCCTTAAATTCTAAGTATCCCTGTGTGAACTCATAACCCAACAAAAAACTTCTCCCCAACTTCCTTCTCCAAATCCCACCGATCGATGCAAAAAGCTTGGAGGATCCCGACATCAACTGCGGCTCTCGAGAGGAGATTAGTTCAAGATGAAGGGGAAAACATCCCTCCACTCACATTCTCCTCTAATAATAAGCAGGCCAAAGACTATCCCTTCCTCTCCTCCACGTTCCCTCCCTAACGGTGTGAAACTCACACTGACTGCAGAGTATCACAGATATGAAAAACTTACACCAGACACAAAGCCTACACTGTTTTGAAAAGTGCAAGTCTTCCTTTTTTTTTTCCTTCAGAGGGAGAAAGAAAACAGGCATCCTATGAATATTTCAGCATCTGATCTCCGTGGGAGACGTGGACGGCACAGCTCAGCGCGACACTTCTCGTGAGCTGCACTTCCTCTAAAAAAAAAAACACAAACAGATTCAGCTAATTCCTCCAAGGGGCTGCCCCTGCCAAAACAAAGAAAAAACAAAAAAGGGGCTTCAATGTGCCCCGTGGTCGAGCCACCCTTTCTCATAAGAACACAAGTCCCAGGGTTCTCGTTAAACATGGCAAGCCTCATGAATGTTGTATGGCTATCTTAGCTGTGTTTACACTGACCTGGTTTCTTTGCCTCTGTCTGCAGAGATGACAGCAGAGAGGAGCTTACACTCTCCTGCGACAATCCTCAGGCATCACATTACTGTACTTACTGTTCAAGTCACAGAACAGCATTTAGGATGTTACTGGGCCACAATGGAGGAGGCCACTGTAACCTGTGAGGGAATAACCTACACGTATGAAAATCTCGTCTGGGAATACCTCGCAACCTGACTGAAAGAGCTACTTCCCCTTCTTCTACTCCAAAGATTACAGCTGACAATAGGAAGCAAATATACAGGAGGACGATTGGACAAAAACTTAAACTTTAAGAAGAAATTTTGAGCAACTGGATTTAAGCCCCTTTGACTGATTGTGTTTTTCCATTCCTGCAACAAACAACACTGTTTTCAATCCCAGCAAATCAAAGGGTTTATAGGCTCGCACGTTCCACCGCCACGGCCGATCATCCTAGCAACTTGGAGAAATGCCAGGCTTGCATACTGTCCCATGAAATTTTCATCACTTGAGGAGGGAAGACGAAAGATTTGCCTTTCAATTTTTCATTATTCTGCTTGAGCCAGACTATACTAGCGTGACAACCGAGAGAAAATTGGGTACTCATACAGATCAGTATGAAAATGAATTACTCGAGTGCCCCACTTTTTCCGATTGGAAAAAAACAACAACAACAAAAAAAAAAACGTCCTCATATGTTGGACCGTGTATGAATCATCAACTAATTATCGATAACATTCGACAGGAATGCCTCCTGCCTTCGGGGGTGGGGGGGGGGGCATAAGGGATTAAATCTTTATATAAATTAACACACACACAGCGATAGAACAGCCATCCAGAAATAATACAATACATAGAAGTACAGAAACCCCCAGGATTAGTGAATGATAGCATATTCCCCCCTTTCTCCTCCTCTCCAAGAGAAACTCCATTCCTTGCCTGACTGAAGGCAAATTACTAACGCCTGTTTAACTCCTGTTCTAGGTCACCATGAGATAAACACACTTTATACAGGCTGGCCAGACCCCAGCTATTAGACAGTGGCGGAGGCCTATTCATGATGTACACTCATTGCCTGGACCCTGTGATCAATTATAGCATGGGGCAGCGCCTCTCAATGAAGAGCTCACGGGGAGGGGGGTGGACTCAGAGAGAAGGGGAGTCCTTGTGGTCAGGACAGCCTGCATGCCGATGCCCTGCCAAACATTCTGGACTCAAGTCTGGTTAAAGGGTCAGTTCAAAGTGATGTTTTCTTGCTCACTCCTAATTTATACATTCAGTTTTATTTGCCCAGGTTTTAGATACAGTAAGTCTTTCTTTATTATTTTTTTTTTTTTTTCTCCACTTGGAATGCTTAATCCCACCCCATCCCACACCATGCACTGCTGGTCGATTGCGGGTGGCTGCAGACAGACAGCCATGTGCTACATGACACACAGCATTCCCAGCCACTTGTTTCCACCTGCCAGTGATGAACAACAGCAGTTGCTAGTGTAGCGACAAGGACGACCACCCTCTGTGACTTCCCAACATGGCCACCTGTGCTTGCTGTGGAACACCTAATTACCAATATCAGTAATCAAACTGTGTCTTGGCAGGGGTGTGTCGAAACATTTCTCGAGTGTGTTGAGATCTTTGCTGCCACTTCGATACAATGGAGGTAATCTGAGATTTACTGATGGTTCTCGAAGCACTCCACACTGACATTTGAAAAGCTCAAACCTTAATTCCTTTCCGCTGCACTGTGCTGAGGCGGCAGCTAAAGTGTCAGAGGTGAATATCTCAAACATTAATATAGTGTTATTGTGATATTTAAAAATGAAATATTGATATTATGTTAATAAAGTGCCAATAACACTGTTGCCAGTGTTGTAGCTGAGTGTAATTAATTTGCCAAAATACCCAATAAAAGTTAAATTTGATCAATAGTATTTTTTTTTGGTTTGTTTTGTTTGTCAAACTCTCTAGAAATATTGTAATAATACTGTTAGCGTGAATTTGTTTTGCCATAATAATCATGTAATGGAAATCTGACATATCAAAGTATACAAGACCCAAATTATGCATACTGAAAGATACTAGAACTTGGTTCAATGACCCTTTAAATACATACAGGCATTGACATGTACAACTTGTACACTGGTTTAGAATTTGGACAGTTTTGTAGGTTGATGACAAGATATAATCCCAATATGATTCCATTTTAAGTTGATAAGCAATACACTTCTCAGCCCTGTGCGTCCATACACATCAGTGCTGTTCTCATCTCTCTTCAGCAGTCACCGGGCATCGAGGGACAAACCACGGCTGAGCCCAAACACACTCAGTGCATTAGTGTGTCTGAGCTGCCAGCCGCTCCCCCGTGACTCCCCCACAACTCTTTCCCCCTCTCCCTAATGTCAACGCTCATCTCCTACGTTTCCATCTGGCCCCCCAAAATAGCTCCCATTTACTCACATAACAGCCTTCTACCTTTACTTCACAGGACATTTCCCTCCCCCTGAAGCAGATGAATCCCAGAAGAAGTCCTCCCTCCCTCCTCCTCCTTCCTTCAGTCTCACCCGCCTCCTCTTCCTCCTCCTCCCCCCGCCTGCCTCTTTTTGGTAGGCTGCTGCACAGCTCCGCTGTTTCTCATGTTCCAGCAGAATTCCTGAGAAAGCTGAGGCTTTGTGGGATGCTTTCAGGAACAGTCTGCCTGTTGCATTATTCATCACTCTTAGTCTCCTCTGTGTCAAAGACAGCGCACAGTGCCCAGCTGATACTTAGGGGATAGATGAGGAAACTCACAGCTGAGTGTAGTAGCTGGTACAAGGTGAACAGGTAAACTAGCTCTGTGCAGCACAAGCAGTCACCTCCAAAGGGACTAAAAAAGGGAGGACAGTAATCTCACTCAAAATTCATCGACATCTTTCACAGCAGGCAGCAGAGTTTTAACTTTTCCACTGTCAGCCTTAGACTCCACAACAAAAACCTTAGCTTCATCAGCTACAGAGAAAATAAAAATGAAAAAACTTTTCAAAAACGTGTCCAATTTCCAATCTGCATGCCAATCCAAATTGGATTATAGGGACTGTACTTAAAATGAGAAATAACAAAAGTATATATGAGCTGAGATGAAAGATTGCAGACACATTTTAGAGTGTGTTGTTTCTGAAAAAAGGGCTATAGGAGCAACTCAGCTGGAAAAAAAAGGGGGAAAAATGTGGACAATGTTGGGACAGCTCCAGGAAGATTTTGGAAAGCAGAAAATAAACTAGAAGCCATAAGTCATAAATCTGAAGAACATTTTACTTTCTCTTCTGTACAGTGAGTCTTACTGGCAGTAGCGCTGAACATCTTTACAGTTTTATAGTGTATTGTATCATTATAAGAACAAAATAAGACATGGAGTTCTTCCAGGGTAATTACAAAACCGGTAAACTATGCATTAGTACATAGTATACTGTGTAGGGAGACACTTTAATACTACTTAAATGTGCAGGTAATTATATGTCATTGGTCAATGGTAGGTTTTGTAAAACTGTTAAAGTCCCCACATGTATGAGAAAAAGGCAGAAGAGAGGAGGTAAGTAAGTATTCCACTTCATGTCTGCTGATTTTACCTCTAACACCCTATAAAAATGCTTTCATCATGCCAGCAATAATACACAATGAGGTGTTCTGATATATTAAAATAACGGACACGTGTGATGAATGTGAGTCTGGTTATTGTCTCTATCAGGACAGCTCATAGTGTTTTAATGTGCACATATGTATAAAGGCCACACACAGTCTAGAAGAGAAGCTGTATTCAAACTGTCGTCCATTTTTATAGTTAATTTGCAGTCAGAGTAAAGTTATGGTGGTTGAAAACAGAGAATAGTAACCATTTATTTAAATGCAATCCCTGAATAAATACAGACGTAACTATGAGAGGAAAAAATGCTCCAAGATCTAAACAAATCCCCCACTGTGTGTGTGTGTGTTTGTGTCCTTAGGCATGACTATGTACAAAGAGTGATGACTTGTTGCAGAGTGACACAGTATGTCAGGCTTTGCCAAAGAATGTATAAAAATACCAACTCACCGAATTGGATGGCACACCGAGGTTGGTCTCAATGTACGTCTCGGTTTTGGGTTCCACTGCCTGCTCGGCCTCCAGAATCTTCTCCACGGGCATGTCCTCGTTGGCGCAGCTGGTGGATTCTACCTCATTCTCATTTCTGTCCTTGGCTCGTTGGCGCTCCTCCTGAACGGCTGCATGTAACAAAACTGGTTCCGGTCACTACTGCTGTTTTTTGTTTTGTTTTTTTACAATGTCAGTGCATGTTCAAGAGCACATGTACGTTGAAAGAAAGATTCAGCCTTGCAGACTTGGTCAAAATGGTTTTGATTATGAAGATTTTAGTTGAGGGTTCAAAAGAATGTTGTTTGTTTTCTACCTAGCTTCAAGTACTCTATACTGTACAAGTATAAATAAATACATTAAAATTGCATTAATCAACAGTTTTTATGTTGGCAGTCAATTAAATGGCATTGTGTAGTTACACATTGCCAAATTTGGGGTTATTTTAGCCTCTCTTAGCTTATCGTTATGGTTTCACATTTATTGTTTCAATTCACTCAACACTGTTTTAAAAAGCCGTAGGCCGATAGATCAACTGGGCACTACCAGCTAGGTCAGCACCAAAAGGCAAAGTTAGTTACTCGATGACAAAGAAAGTGGAGTTGGTGGATAACAATAGCTTTAAGAGTGAATACTGGATTTACACTCATCTAAATGAATGTAAATATTACTATATGTGGGTTGACATGTTAACAATAACAATTTTGTAACATGATACTATGTATGTGTGTTTTTCCAGTGTGTTTTTAGTTATGTCTGCCACCTAGTGGTCAAACATTTATTAGAGTAGCTTTAATTCTGCAACTTTCAATGTAAATGCATTAAAACAGGTTAAGTAAGAATTTTTTGCCACTGTGAATCCAGCTTTGAGCAAGTCATTTTGTAAAAAAAACGACCAAGCTATGCCAATTGACTTGGAAAGGCAGATGTCTGTTTCAGAAAAAGACGGAACAGCTTCCAACAACAAATCTTCTGTTTGATTAAATGCTTGAATTCTTGCTGATTTTAAGAAAACAAACAGTCCATACTCTGTCACGCTTCAGTAGAGAACCGAATACATAGTTGACACTTGTTCATACATTCAATATACATGTACATGCTTGAGCGTGTGTTTGCTTACCAATCTGGAGTGTATGCATGTGTGAGTGCCTGCTTTAGTCAGTGTGTCTCTGTAAGCCAGTGAATAGTGCATGACCCTCTATGTATTATGCCAGTAAACATATCCAAGAGAGTTCAATCATCAATAATTGCTTCGACAGTGCGCACGGAATTTATTTAGGACCTTAGACCTACATTATGCACGATGCAGCAGCGTGGAAATGTTCAAGGACTTCTCTAAGCTTTCTTATCAAAGAGCTGTGTTTTTCATGCAGTGCTCAATGACAAACAGCCAGCTCCTTTTATACACAAGTCATTTATAGACATATAAATAATGTATCACCTGTCACTCCCTCTTCATGCCATGTGTTGCCGCCAGAACAGCTTAAATAAAAAACCCTGAACACAAATCAATGAAGACTTTGTCTTGTACATTTTTTTTTCCCTCTCATGCTGTGTATTAAAAAAAAAATAAAAAATGGTTAAAGCAAAACCGTGTTGGTTCTGTCATCTGATTGGTTTGGCGAGGAGACACAGGAAATGGTTTGTGTGCTGAGCAGACACCGAGACTCACTGTGGCCAAGGCAAGAGAAACCGCACCTCCACCCTCGAGTAGGGATGGAAAAGATGCATGTGTGTGTGCTTTGTCTTTTCAAAAGGCTATAATTTACTTAATTCAAGACACCGCAGAAAAAAGCACTGTGGCTTTTTGTGAGTTTGTCCTCGGCACATGGATTAATAAAAAGTTCTGGACACAATGTGTTGAATGATAAAGGGCTTTTGGAGATTCAATGTCAGCATGCAAGCTTACATACACACCTGGAGAACCATCCTGCCTCTCACACACACACACACACACACACACACATCACATACTTGGTTTGCAGGATGATCTGTCTTATTACGTTTCCCCTACTCTGGTTTCTATTCCAAGTCCTGAATCAGAGAGGCCGTGGTCTTGTTGGGGGGAGGAAGGGAAGCAGGGGTTGTTAGAGGAGGAGAGGGAAAGGGGCCCCATTTTAGAGGAACTGCTGTCTGGTGGTGGAGGTCAGCCCAAGGGTAGAATACTTGTGTTGGAGTCAGGGAGAGGTGAGGAGGGCTGAAATCATGTTAGCTTTATACCCCCCCCCTCCTCCTCCCCAACCTCCTCCTCTTCTCCTCTCCTGACTGGGAGAGCATAAATTCATTTAATCCTGTTTTTCTGTGGATTCGCTTAGCCTTTTGGGCTACTGCTGCCTTGTTCTCTAACCACAGCCCTCGGGGTGTAGGGGGAGGCTTAGGCAGTACTGTGAGTGAGGCGAAAGGCAGTAAATGATAATATCCTTGAAAGGAGTAAAGTGCCCAACAATGATATAAATAAAAGCAAGCGTGAGGAGAGGCCAAGTAGAGGTCAAGACAAATTGTCCTTGGATGGAATAACCTAAGATCATGTATTCTTCTTGTTCACTGAGCTTAAAACAGTGAAGCTACATCCTTCATGGATATACCTGCACCTGGTTAACACCTGTCACCATCTTTGCTCTGCAGCTCCTCTGTACAGGACATTGCTTAGTATAATTGATGCACTCTATATGGGTATTCTCTAAATACAGTAACCATAACAGTGAGAGGCACTGATTGATTTGTTCAATGTGTGAAAGAGTGCTTAACAGCACTGCTGAGAGTGCTAATATTTTTAACACCCTCGTGGAGTGTTAAAATTCACACCTGACTGCCTGATATTTTCCCCCTCAGATAACCCAGCGCTTCCTTATCGACACTGTAATCTGTCCTCGGAGCTGCTTTATTGTATTGCCCCGTAATCATAGATAGTATTTGCCAACTCAATGTTTATGAATCAGGGTTGCTTTTAGAAAACTACAGAGCAATAAGTGCAGCATCGACAGTTACAGTCTTTATCAATAATGTTGGTGCTAAGGGCTAGTCCCATTCACTGAGAATGTGAAGTGCATGCAAACAATCACGCAATCCATAAAAAGAGAAAGTCTGTGTGAACATGCTTCAGTCTTTATACCGTGTGCCCTGTATGCATGATACATGGCTAAAGTTGAAGATTTTCTATTTATTGTTTTATGCCACTTCTAATTGGGATTTGCACACAGACTGTTCATATTGTCAGCACGTGTCTGATGGAAATGTGATAAAGTCACGTTGCACCTCAATCATGTCAGCTGCATGTTTACTTCAACAGGCCAAAAAAATATTTAACTTCAAGCTTCACTTCTAAAAGCTAAGGATTCATTCAGTGACAATGGGGATTCAGTATAGTCAAGTCAGTTTAAGGATTCTGTGTTAAAGATGTGTAGTACATGCACAGAACAACTCCAGTCAATTGAGATCATATGTTTGTCATTAAATGAATAGTTCTGAGACAATCTTAAGACAAGCCAACTACACTGCTTAGATATCTCTCAGAAAATGATTCATTAGCTGGCCTCCACTGGTGTTCTCTGACTAACCAATGCAGGAACTTCACATGAAAGAGACTAACATCAACAAACAAATGCAATTTTCTTCATATTTTTTTAACTGACTGAGTTCAAAAGTGGAAGCTAAAAGTAGTAGGACTTGGAGCTGTAGCTTCAGTTATGATATTCATGGGAGTCAAACCTTAACCATGTAAATGGTTAAAGTGGAAAATTCTATAATCCCCAGTCTCGACTAAGAGAGGAGAGCGTTTTTGTGCCAGAGGAAGAGTGGTTTGAATTTGCAGGGATGTCTGATTGTTGTATCTTGGAAAAATCCTTTAATGGTAAAATGAAGCCCTTCCTGTCGTAAAACATTCAACGATACACTGGAGTCATTCACTAAATATGCAATGTATGTTGTCAAGAAGCTGTCCAAAGTATCATGAATAAATAACAATGAACTTTGATCTTTGATAATTTTATGGCTGAATTTGACAGACTAGGTGTACTGAAACAGACCCTAAAAAAAGGACATAAAGCCTTTTTGTGTATGAAAGAGATGCCTGTCTCAGTATGACTTTAACTCTTTAACCACATTTACATGGACACTGACAATATGATTATAAAGTGAAATTTTGAGCAATGGCCTGCCCTTCACAACTACATGTTTTGTATCTTTGGCCTCCACCATGCGACTGATTAAATCTCTACATCCATTTGAAAACGGCAGGAGCACTGTGTCCATTCCATCGGTAGCCTTTAATTTGAGGAATGCGGTACACGTTTTCACCGTGCCGTACAATTACAAGACATTATCCAATTTGGACTCTTTGATTAAATTTTGTGTATTGAGTATCCTGCAAAATAAACACAAAAAAATCTTTGTGTTTGTGAAAAGAAGCAGGTTCCCAATAACTAGGTAGGTTGTCACACACAACCTCCTAGTTTACACAAATAATTAGGAGCACAAGAGCACGAGCGGTGACATTCAGGGGATGCCAAGGAGGCAGAAGTTCACACAGTTCCACTGTTATGTTTTTATTTCTCCAGTCTACATCAGTGAACTCCCAGAGGACTGCCTGTTCTCACAAACCCTCACTCTGTTTCCACATCCAGCAATACTGCAACAGCTGAATGCATTATTCCATCCCAAAAGTAGTGCTTGAAGCAGAACATCTTTAAATACAGCAGAGCATAATCATAGCTGCAAGCGCTACTGTAAAATTGGATTGAGGCAGGATGGGGGGAAAAAGTTGCTTTACTTGTAGGAAGCAAGCAGAAAGGGACATCTTCTAACCTGGATGTCATATCCCAGGAGCTCAACATTTGCCCATTGCAGCACTTTAACAAACAAAATCTAATTTTATTCTTTTGAAAGAGCAAAGAAGTGGCTTTGCAAACAAAAGGAAGCACCATTGTTTGCTCCGATTACCAAACTCATCTAAAAGTTATGAGGTTTTGTGCATTTCTACTGCAAACTTTTGTATCTTGCTTGGACGCCACTGAATGAATTAACCTGTAGTCACAGTGAATGCACTGGCATCATTTCAGAGTGCATTCAACTGCAGTTCGAGAACACACCGAACTCAGATTAGTTCAGAGTGTACTGCCAAATAAAGTCAGTCAATCAGCCTGTCCTCTTTAATCGCCTGGGTTCTGAGCAAACGCCTACGACTGCAAAAGCAATTGACAGAGCCGTTGACAGGACCCCAGAGGGTTAAACTGGTAAGTGCACATTGTTAGCAGATTTGAAAGGGATGATCTCATAAAAAATTCCTGTA
This sequence comes from Larimichthys crocea, assembly GCF_000972845.2. NCBI lineage: Eukaryota > Metazoa > Chordata > Actinopteri > Sciaenidae > Larimichthys > Larimichthys crocea. Next base: position 2,897,282 of record NC_040014.1, on the reverse strand, counting down.
CTGTTACCAAATAGTATACAGGTATTCTGTGTTTTCTGGTCACTACACAAATCCTTCAAAAAGGGCCCTTATTTGTGTCTAAATGTGTGTTTATGTGGATTAGAGCAGACGGAATGGGGGAATGGATAAGTGGGACTTTATCCTCAACGGTATGTGCTGTACCTTCTCTCTTCATGCCCATGGCTAAACACTTCTGGTAGCGACAGTATTGGCAGCGGTTCCTCTGGCGCTTATCAATGACACAGTCCTTGTTGTCACGACAGGTATAGGTCAGGTCTTTGCGCACTGTCCTTTTGAAGAAACCTTTGCAGCCCTCACAGCTGTATACCCCATAGTGTTTGCCTGAGGGGAGAGAGAGACACAGAGGGTTTTTTCCAATGCATATACAGTAGAACAAAATTTCCTGAGTCATATACATATATATTTTTTTGTCTAGGTTACACTTTAGGTTGTCATTGTGGTAACAGCTCCACACTGCGGGTTGCTTATCCCGTCCACCATTCTGTGTAATAATTTGTCTCAGCAGCAACATAGCCATGGATTGTAGCTTTAGTATCAGGTTTTTTTCCAAACAGCAGAGCCACTTTAACAGTCTGAAATAATATGCAATCACACAAACAACACACAAGACCGAGCTTCTGAGATAGCAAAAGAGCAAAAAGTGAACAGACTCTGGGTTTGGAAGTTATGCCGAGGTGGCTGGGGAAGAAAAGTGGGGCCTACTGAAGGTAAACTGCAGAGGGGGCTTCTTGGATTTGTGTTACCGTACTGTTCTCACGTCCTTGTTCTTAACAGCTCTTTTTTTTTTTTGTTATTTATGATGGATGGAGTCCATTTCCATTCTCCAGCATTGCTCAAACCACTTCTTTGTTAGCTCTTTTCTAGTTGGACCACCAGAGAAGATAAATAAAGCCTCCGAGCAGAGTTAAATGAAGCATGACTCGCTCTTAAACATTGTTTTGATTTTCCCCCTTGGGTTCACGTAGCACCGATGACGCAGGATGATGCTAAAACTGTCCGATGAATTAGATATCCAGCTTCATCCTGGGGCTGAACTTTTTCCATGGTTATCCCCAGAAAAAAACATTTAAACACAGGGTTATTTGTTGTGTGTGTGAGGGAAAAAAAAGAGTTGAACAACTCTGCAAAAAGGACTGCTTTTTACATTATTAGCCTAGGGTTAACTGTTAGCGATGGGTTAAAAGTTCTTGTGGTTAAAGTGGTAAAGACTGCTCACAAACCAAATGACAGCAAGTGATTAAGACAACCTTTGAGTGAGCATGTGCTGTGTGAAAGGGTAAAAAAAGTCAAAGAATTAACACTGGTGTTTTCTGTTTGAACTTTGGTTACAGAAACCTGTGCAGATAAAAAAAGACTCACTTGAAACTTGCAATGAGGAGTGGAAGTTTTAAGTCTGGTATGAAGCGACATTTTAGATCTCCAAAAAGAGGACAACAGTGTGACAACCATCAATATACATACTGACATGCACAGCCATGTCAATATGAAAGTAGTGCCCTCAGTGTTAGATGTGGTTGCTTTTCTCTCAAAAACATTGCCAGCAAGTCATATCTTTCTGATTCCTGTTAGAATCATACATGAAGCACATTTGGACATGAAAGTGAACTTCAAAAAGCTCTCGTATGTTTTTGCAATTCATATAGTCCTCACAAAAAAACTGACATGTTATCATGTATCAAGATTAGCCCTTGTGTACTCCAGAATGCAGCTTTACAGCCCCACGTGAAGGCGATCCAATAGAGGCACAGTATTCATGTCTGCTCACAGGCAAACTGTGTTCTGAAACAGGCTCCTTTGAAATGCCTGTATTTATTTATCTCCAGTCTTTTTCTTGCTGCAGAAAAAAAACAAAAAAAAAATAAAGACGCTCACCCACACCATGACGATGCTGGCGTCACCAAAGTTCACGGTAGGGATGCTACAAGATGAGTGATGGGTTGTGCCTGGTTTCCCTCTGACACAGGGCTTCTCTATTTCAGTCAAAGCTTAACTGAGGTTTGGTTTCATCAGACCGTACTATCTTTTGCCTCATAATTCCATTTTCTTTCATGTGCCTTTATGTTTGCTGCCCTCATATGCATTTTCTCAGGAGTGGCTTCTTGCTGGCGTCTTTGCCTTTTAGCCCAGTTTTGTGATGAATTCCGCTGACTGTTGTCCTTCCAGAAAGATGTCCCACTGCAAAACGCTGCAGTATGTAGTTGTGCCAGAGCGGTCCGTGGGGCTGTTCTCTGACCAGAGTTCATCTTTGAATCTTCTTTGGAGGTTTCTCAATGTGGTCAGAACACCAGCTTTAGTAAGATGCTGGGTATTCCCACTTTCCTTTCATTTGGCAATAATGGAGTCTTGTGCAATCCCAGCTGTTGAGAAATTATTTTTATACCTTTCCCCACAATTCTTGCCTAAATTACACATAAAATCCCCTGGACATCTAGGTCAGGCTTTGACTCGTGTGCACTTTTAAATTGTCATCTCCAATCAAGTTGAGTTTCATTTCATGTTTATAATTTTTATGTATTTATAAGAATTTGAAACCATCTTTCACATCATGAGTCACAAAAAAAACATAAATCAGGATTTCTTGTTTTAAATAATGCATTTTCTCATGAAGCTGTAACACCACTAACAAGGTCAAAAGGCAAGCAAGTTGAAAACTCTCTTAACGAACTGCACACGGGTTGTTTTCCCTCAAATAATTGTTTCAATAATTAACGTCAACACATCATTATTTTTTAAATATTTGAATTCACTGAGTTTATTGTACAATTCTTCCCATGCGTCACAGTGTCACTCACCTGAGGAGCGGTCACCGCAGATGGCGCAGATGTGTTTGGTGAGCGACAGGGCCGTGCCTGAGGGCTGGGCGGGCACCTTCATCACGCCGTTGAGTCCCAGCGGGGGCTTAATGTCCTCCGTGCTGCTGACCGAGTTCATCGGAGAGTTCAGCTGGAACATCAACACACACAAAACACACACGCCGACAGGTCACAAAGCAGCCCCCGTGAACTCAAAACCCAGTGACATCATACACCCCATAACACAAACCCGTCACATAGCTTAGCTGGTGTGGCATAGTTATCTGATGACATTAGCTATTGAACGGGGGCCAGGTTTTCTAAAGGACTGGGAAGGTTTGGTTACACATACAAACAGGGAAAATAAATCTGAGTGGAGTTATGTCATGCAGAGTGTCCTCAACAATTTGCTAAATGCAGAAAGTGAAAAGGATGTTATGACTTCTGATACTCAATACAGATGGCCGGCAGTCCTAGCAGCAGCTCTCTTTGCCCACTCCCACTGCTCCCTCTGTCTCTCGCCTCCCTCCCGTTTCAGATCTAAATCTGGCTCAGCATGATCCTGCACCACTCCACCCCAGGAACTCTTTTATTCATGCGCTCAACAAGCCCCGCTGGCTCCCAAATGTTCAGCACGAGCATAACTCCGCTGCAAAATTTAGCACTACAGCGGAATAAAGACACATCATTTGTTTAAGTGGCGGTGCAACGGCAGCCCTTAAGTCTTACTGCCTCGCACCCTCGCTATAAAAAGGAGCTTTGAAAAAATTAATCTCAAAGTGACCCCTCGTTCTAAAAGTGGACATCGAGGGGTGACTAATTATTATAACTAGCACCACGCTGTTTCCAGAGGAGATACATTAGGAGGCAGGATATAAATCATCCTTAAACACTAAATGTATTTGATGGAACAGAGGCTCGCTACTCATTAGCACCACGTTGTGAAAAAAAAGTAAAAGTGCTAGTCTGGTTGTCTTGGCTGATGCTAAAATGCCATTACAGTGGGGGAAGAAAAGGAATATATTCAGACAAGTGGATCCCCGACAAACACACCCACAACTAAGGGCTGAGAGACGGAACAGAGTTGGCAGAGAAGCCGCATGGGCTCATATAGCCAGACGTGTTTTCATTAAATTACCACATGCGAGACATGTCTGATAGCACAAACACGTCTTGGCTCTAAATTAAGCTCATAATGTAGCAGAGACAGACGGACCATTTAGTTTTTTTATAATGACGGGACATATATGACAGTCTGAGAGAGTTTTGTTGCCCCTCAGCTGTTTACAGTGATCTGACAGAGTACATTAGCTGCACAATGAAAGAACATCAAGATGTATACGCTACAGCATTCTTAAACACACGGTATACACAGCGACTCAGCACATTTATTTACAAACTCTGTGGCTGCAACTACAGATTTTCTGTTTTAGTTATCATTATATAGCCTTCTACTGATTATACACATAATTTATCAAGGCAACAGGAGGAAAACATGGAACAGTACAAGAGTGCAATATGTCACCAGAGGGACAGTTGGATTTGGTATACCGTAATTTTCTGACTATTGAGCGCACCTGAATATAAGTCGCACCAGCTAAATTTGAAAAGAAAATACATTTTGTACATATATAGGCCCCACTTGAATATAAGCAGGTTTTCATGTTGTGACATAAGATATTTACACAGAAAGACGGTACACGGAAGACTTTTTTTTTGTTTTGTTTTAATTTAAGACAAGCTTTTTTTCAAACTGTGCCTGAAAATCGGCAGTATGGCGCCAAAAAAAATCTATAAATTAGCCACACCGTTGTATAGGCCGCAGGGTTCAAAGCGTGTGAAAAAAGTAGCGGCTTATAGGAGTGGTGCTGAAATGACTGGTTGATTAATCAACAGACTAATTAAACAAATTTATTGCTTTATTATCAACCCACCTAGGGTGCTGGCAAATAGTGTTGGGCGTTAGCCACAATTTTCTTTATATATTAAATCTAGCGCAATAATTGTTGATTGCACTCCTAAAAACATAAAACATGTCTTGGTGTTTGCCAGAGAGCGGAGGAAATTAAAAGGCAAAGATTTTTTTTTAAAAAAGAGCAGTAAACAAGTATGCAGCAGAGGCTGAGACATCCCAACCTTTAGTCTCTTGTATGAGTCAGTTGCATCTTTCGTTGGAAGGTCCCTGCCTTGTAGACATGACTAAGCTCCTCCACAGCCACAGAGCAGCTCTGCTTCTTGCAAACTGAAATTTGCTCAAGACTGGAACAGTTTTGTTTTTTTAACCTTCATTTTCACTCTTTTCCAATTCTCCTGAACCTTTGACGTACAATACGCGATCGTCCACAAAGGAGCCGATGCATCGCACATCGACATCACTGAAACACGTACAGGTAAGATGTATCATCTCCTCTCTGATTACCCAGAGACACACACGAGTATTAACCTTTAACATCTATTACAATGTCATAAAGATGAAGCAGCTGCTTTGACGCACAGCCACACACAAAATCATTTATATGCAGTATGCACATACATGCGTAGTGCACACAGTCGTGCACACATAGACACGTACACACTGTGGCTCCTGGCATCTCATTTCACCTTACACTCTGATATTTGATTCCTCTTAAATAGCTTCAAAGTTAGAAAAAATGCCAGCAATGCCATATATATATAAATATATATACACACATTTTTGCTTGAAGCTACAGTATGCTTACACTGAGTGAAATATTCCAAACCACAGTGCTTTACCATCACATCAAATAGAAAATTCCAGGCGTCTTCTTCTGCATCATTTTATACACGCTGTCACATAATTCAGCATGACATATGTGGTGTCATGGGAACTTGACTTGGTAACCTGACTTGAATTTCAAATCAAAAGCTCATGTGGGTTTGAATGTTTGGCTGCGTTCAGATGATGGATCCACTGATGGGTGCAGAGGGTTGAAAAGGTTAAAGCCCTCCACCACACGAAAAAACGTTACATTCACACCCCGGCACCTACCCCAGGCCTGCTCTTCACACCCTGTTTACACTAATACACACTGAAAGCAACACGCGCACAAAGCTGCTTCGGAAAAATAAATGCTCCGATTATTTTTACGTTATTATCCTGCCGAGCTTTCCAAATCAATATTTCACTTTTAACAAAAATACCAAGAAAAAAAATGACTATAGTTTATATTGAAGTGCACCATTTTTCTACTATAGAATTACATTTTAAATCATTTTGATGGCATACTGCATTTACTTGATTCCAGTTTGCACCTCATACACCTGTTCTTGCACTATGTAGCTTCGTGCTCCAGGTACAATTACCTATGAAAAGTGCACAACACTTCATGGCACTAACCACCAACTATTTCACTGATTTTGGTGAAACAGGATCATATTTTATAGAGAAAATGCTTTCAGCTGCTCCGCATCAACTTTTGATTATTGACAGATACCGCTGTGAGCTATAGATGCTGTTAGTTAACGTTGGCTCAGTTTGTCAGCCACGCTGCCCTGACTGTGAGCTCAGAGCCCGGGGGAAGTGTTGGTGTTTGTACCCAAGGTGTTGCACCAGAGAGTGGGGGAATGGGGAGTGGAGCCATACCAGAACCGGAGCTTGGCAATGGGGCAGCGTAACCCGGGATCCAGGATTACTTATTACATAAGTAATGTGATCATAACAAATATATATGTGCACAGCTGTTCATATTTACGACAATCTAAAACTGGGGTCACAAAATCACAAAAGTACCAATTTCTGCACAATGTTGCTTTAAACTAAACAAATATTTTCAATTTGAAATAAACAATAGTACAAGTACAAATAAGTAAAGTTACTATTATACAACTTTATGTTGGAAAAATACTACTACAGCCTTCCTTGAAGGGAATAAGAGGAATTTAGAGAGCTCCTCCAAGACACAAAGGCACCAAAACAGCTGCATCATTTGTTTGCAACCAGCTTCGGTGACATGTGCAGACACTCACATTTCTGCACATTCACCTACATGCAAAACACACACACACACACACACTTGCAACTTGAGGTCTTACCTCAGTTAAACACCTCTAGTCTAGTGTTTTCCCCCCGCAGCGTAGCACTAACAGAGCTGTCTCCTTTGCTGATATCGGCTCTATCAAACCCTCTGTGTGCCTGACAGAAAAGACTCTTCTACTCACAATCTATTTTCAGTAAACCTGCAACTCAATCTCAGCAACATTGCTCCCCAACGGTGGGGTGGGCAAGCTGGTGGTGGGGAAGGGGGGCTTTCTTTCTCTTCTGCCCATGGCAATGGAGGGCAAGGCGGGGGGGATTAAAGTGGCTCAGGACAGGTTCTGGAAATAGAATACATGCGCCCTCCCCTACAACACATACATGTGACCCTTCACAGGGAGGTATGCCAGCTGTGTGCATGGCCGAATCATCTTGGGAAACCCCTTGACAATCCTCTCCTCTTTTTTGGGGGGCTTCTAACTTTTACACACTGAGAGGGGGAGAGAGAGAGAGAGAGAGAGAGAGAGAGAGAGAAACAAATGAGGGGCATTTAACATCAAGGGCTGGAAATGTAGGACATACGATTCCCTGCAGAACAATGTACAACACGAGTGCCTGGAATGCTCCTGCTGAATAACACTATTTCATGTGCTGCAGGTGTTACATAACATGTTGTGGAGGACATTCGATTGGTACAGCCGGTACAGAGAGGGGTCTGTGGGTGTCAGATTCTACACAGAATTGATACATGTGATTATATGCCCTGTGCCACCCGCTGGTTTCAGCTTAACGCTGCAATATTCAAACATATAAAAGGCAATAAAAATGACTTCCTCACATGGGTGTTAGCCCTGAAGAGCCGTGGGTAAAAGTTAGTCAACAGCACTAAATTTATGAGAGAAATGGTGTTTTGGGTTAGTTTCATAAAAACACAATAAAAAAACCACAAACAGCTTTTTTTTACTTTAGTGAGACATACTGTAGCCGCAAGCTAGCAGGTAAGCAGCAAACTGTGTACTGCTGTAAAATAAAACCTTGTTCCATGTCATATATCATATCAAAAAATGTGCTGCAAGCTTTTAGATGAGGTATTACATGAATTTATTCATGTTAAAAAATATGAAAAATGTGAATTTATCAATTATTATACACAAATTGTGCCCTAAGGGGTTGCGGAGGGTCTTAAAAACACCTGAACAAAACAGAAACATCTGTGAGCAAGAGCTGCAACTAACGATTTTTGTGTTAATAGATTAATCTACTGCTTCTCCACGAAGCTTTTGAAAATCTCCAAAGATTTCTAGAAATGTCCATTACGTGTTCCCAGAAACCAAGGTGACACATCTTCAAATTGATTTTTTTTTAAAAGCATGCTCATATTTGAGAAGCTGAAACTAGCAGATGTTTGACTTAAAATGATCAGTTGGAAAATATTGCTGTCTTTTAATGTCTTAATCTGTACTTTATACCCACAGAGGCAACAACACCACCAGTGGGATCAGATAGTCAAACACATTCATAAACATAGGCTAATCAGTAAGTCCAAGTGTCTTATCGTAACAAAACACAAGAATAATTGAATAGAATCTCATCAAAACTAATACAGTTGTGAGTCTTGTCTCAGGTGCCTTACTCAATCCTGCTTCACTTTAATAGAAAGACTCATCTTGGTAGCGGAGCGGGTCCTGTAAACTATTAGTATGCTGAGACAACACACATGGTGGTGAAATAAAAAGAAAGGAGTCGTCCCATGAGTGATCGAAGGAGAAAAGGAAAGAAGAGCGCAGAGAGTGGAGGCCTCTGCTTAAGACGGGCTTAACACGATTCACCAAGTCAGAGCACAGACTTTGCTCATGAAGACACTTCAAAAGGAGACATCAAATCCTTGTGCACCACTCCTCAATGCACAACCCTCATGTGGAAAATCAGTTGCTTTCCAGTTCAAGGGCACCTTTTCTAACAGAGAAAGTTATCTTCACAGTACTCTTTCAAAACGCCCTGACAGAATTCTTCCATCAGGTTTTCCATTCTGCAGCGGTGCAACAACCGGCCAGGAATACAACGCTCTACTTTACAATTTACTGTTTTAGATCTTATTGTCCAAAACTGTATCACTCCCTGAACCACAATAAATATTTTAACGTTTGCTTCGAGGCACAGAACGAAGGAGTGCCCAAAAGCTAGAAGCAGGTGCGAGTGGACAGGATACAAATCTCGTGCTGACAGGAGACAACACCTACCCAGCTGCCTCCCCAGAGGTGAGGACAGGGATCAGGTCTTGATGTAACCTAATGATAACCCTAAAAAGGGGTCACCTTTAACCTCTGACACCTCGTGACAATCACTTCCTCCTGAAAGCAAACTTATCTCGGCGCTGCCGCAAAGTATGGGAGGAATGAGTAAGAACTTTCTTCTCATCCCCCGTGTGTGTGTGTGTGAGTCTTATCTGGACACGTATCAGCATGAGACGGAGGATTGAATTGCACACGGGGGGAGTTGTTGTTAATGGCCTTCAGGGTATATTCACAGCAAGACACCCTTTGGGATCAATTACGGCACTGTTACTGAGTTTGAACGACACCTGTTTATACACGCGCTTTGCAAACGTGCACAAAATCAACAGACACACGGGTGTGAGCACGCACACTATACACAGAATAGTTCAGACTGCCGGTCAGCTATTTGCGGAAGAGCTTAGGGGTCGTCTGTAGGTCTGTCACGTCACTGTAAATTTAAAGTCAGGATAAGGAAACAGGAAGGACAGACGGATTTTAGTTCATATAGCATGTGTCGACATGTGATTTTAATGGGCCCTGTGGGGTTTTCTTGTAAACAAACATAAGTTATCTTTACATACATGTTTTTTTTAGAGCTCAAAATATGTTAGCAATGCACTTTTTTTTCTTTTTTTTTTTTAAATCAAGAACTATTTACATCCATGTTTGCTGTCTTTCAGTCTGTCTTTGCTGGCCATTGCTGCAGTGGAATGATGTGAAACCCTTGGCAGGAGTGCATATTGTGTCAACCATGTGCATGCACAATATCAATAAAATAGGGACCTACTCGTAGAAAAACTGGTCCAAAGCATGACTAGAGGGTAAAACATAAAGACCTCCACAGGGAACCTTTCACAATCCACACCTCAAATCCATCCAAAATAAAGATTTTCTAGCCCTAATAATTGTAAAAGATATATTCTCCTGCTGCTTCGCTCTTGTATATAATGTACCTTCTCTTTTCTTATATAATCCGGGTAATTTCCTCAACATCAATGATATCAATGTTAATCATGGTGATGTAGATTTCTCATAACATCAATGGGGCTATATACTGTTAGAAAATTGAAATGAATCCTCAAATGTTTATCATCATTACAAGTCATCGTCTCAACTATATTCTGCTCTGCTTAGCATCTGAAAAAAGATGTGCTCAGGTGAATGAGGACACGCGAAAATTACATTTTACACCAAAGAAACTTTCAAACTAAGTTAAATAATAAGATATGATTTTGCCAGTACGATAAAGTATACTTCACAGATGATACCGATGCTTACCGCTGTTGTAATAAGCTGTCGTACCAGGTTTAATTAAAATGAACTTTAAGGTTGCCACGTTGTGAGTTTACATTTATAACTGCAGGCCTGATGATTTAAGTGGAAAAAACAGCATCAAAATCACTTTTTAAAATCTATTTATTTTTAAATTACAACCATCTAACATAAGCATAAAGCATGTCTGTTATTACTGTGGGCCATTAAAAATATTATTTGGTCTTCATGCTGTGCAGCCTTCTGGAATAAATCAGGACCATTAACAGAGGATATAATGAAATGACAGGGATCCTTCACCTACATATGGGCTCACAACCTGGCATCCCAAATGCATGCATTTTAATGGCTTATTAATGATCTGAAAGTGAATACATAAATTATTTGGTAACTGTTAATGAAGTCTTTAGTGACAACACACAAGTTCCTTCCAAAGTCTGCCTTATTGTAGAATAGCTCCATGATGATTATCACCATAATAAAACATGTTCTCCGCTCTGTCCCAGTGGATAGAGTTTAGCAGAAGTGCACATTATTCTAGACGGCTCGGAGATTTCCAACATTCACCCCATGCTGTGCCACAACAGATAAAATGAATCAGCGCAAGCACTGTTGGCGCGTATGTGTGCCTGTGTGCGTGTGTGTGTGTTTTGACAGAAACTTTTGTTACAGTGAAAAAAGCATATTAAGACTATCAGTGGCATGAAAGGCAGCGAGTCTCACGGAAGTGAAGTAGGGAATACGCAGAGTGACTTTCAGCTGTCGCCTCACCTCAGCATGGCAGTATGCGTGCATGTGTTTGTGGCATCCATCCAGCAGTGTGTGGACCGACACGGATGACTCTGCAGCATGCATATATGTATTTTTCTTTTCTATGTCAGTGTGTGTGTGTGTGCATGTAAGTCTTTCTGAATTCTATGTGAGCATGCATGAGTGCTTGTTTTTTGTCTGTATGCATGCGTATGTAACTGTGTCCTTTTGGCTTTGGGTGGATGAGCATATGGGTTGTTTTTTTGTTTGTTTTTTTACACAGGAGACTGTGCTGCCTCCCGCAGGCACCGCACAGCCTGCCCCTGACATAGTGGCTCCTGCCACCCTGGAGACACTCCCTTCTCAGACGTTACACCAGTTGGTACAGTGTTTGAATGGTAACAGCCTTCTCTCCGCTCTTTTCAGAAATAAACCACACTTCTCAGGATGCTTTCACACCTGTGGCGATGATGATGATGATGATGCAGTTATCACATTTAAAAACTGTCCAATCAGTGAGTAGCCTGTCAGTCTCCATAACTTCATGTTTACATGGTGTCTGATAAGCATCACCATGCAATTCTGGTTCTGATAAGTTATATACTGCATATTCTCATTCTAAAAAACATACATGATTCATGACTATGAGAACTGAATGCATGATCTTATTTGTATCAATTAGTAATGCACTTTCAAAATGAATGCTGCACGAAGCAGAGTGTATTATTTTTTGATAAGTGGGTAGTTATTACAGCTACCTTTTAAAAACTAGTTATTTCAAGACTTTAATAGTCTCTTAATCACTTAATTTCTTTTACTCTTAATCAAGTAAAAGAAATTGCAGTATCAGTTATTTGGCATACATTTGCAGATATACATATTAATTTCAAACAGACTGTACAACAGTGTAATTATCTTAAATAATGCACAGCCTCCATTTACTACAGAAAAAGTTTAATAAACTGCTTTTCAGCCACTGACAGCTTGTTTTGCCCATCAATTAGGTGCAATAATTACATATAAACAAACGTAACTTGTTTTTCCAAATTTAGTTGGTCTGTAATTTGCATCAATCTGGCTTGGTGTGCAGTTAGAGTGGGCACGAAAACTTCCATGTTAGATCAACCAGGTTCACGAGCTCAAAACACTGTGTAAGAATTCTATAATAAGCCTATTCGTGGGTGGCGTCATGCTCATGTAGGTCATATGACTGTCATTCAGTGATTAATTGACAAGGGTTTCTAATGTCTCTTGGTAAGTCCTCCAGCAATTAACTGACCATATAACCATCCATTCCTTTATGACATTAGTATTTCCACTTTCCATTTGTAAATCAGCCTGAGTATTCTAGTGTTCCCAATGACGACTGATGTGTCCCGTAGCAAGTGATGAATTAGGAGGTATTTCCATTGTCAAAACAAGAGCCACCCGGTGATTCATTCCCTGTGCCCATTACCTTCCTGTCATTTATCACGGTGTCCTCTAGTATGCTGCAAGAAAATGATCAGAGTATTCCCTTTGTCAAACAGCACACACTCCAGCACTAATTCAAACAGTATTTCAGCGTCAAACCACTGAATTTAGCAGCATTAGATTGATTACATCCTGCAAGTCATTGAGAAGTGTTACCATGGTCCACCATCCAGCAGATTACGGACTGTTAAATCTGTGAGCAAGTTGCCCAGTTTATAACAGACTGTTTTTGCTTATTCAGGAGTCACACAGGCTCTCATTATTGCTATTTTCCCTAGCTACTAACGAGTAATCTGGTAGGTTATTGATTAATGTTCTTATGAGTGTTATCCGGTCCGTAAATCATTAAGAAGTGGGAGCTGATTATGTGTGTAGTTTGATCGTCAACTCAGCATTTTTGTTTTTTTGTTTTTTTTTGCTTTTTTCCCCCATGTATGAGTTAAAACTGGTAATCATGTTTTAGGAGTATGAAAAGTTTATTTTTTTAGAAGCTTTCTGAAAAGTCTGAGCTAAGGCTGCCTCTTCACCTTTCAGCCTTTTTACCTTTCAGTGGAAAAAATAAAAGCTGTCAATCACTGCATGTTTAATAAAAAAAAACCCCAACCATCTGCTACCTCAGGTTAAAGTAATATTTCAAAACACTGCCTGACCTATGTTTGCCTTTTTTTTTTTGTTTACACTGCATGAGCCATTGTGTTGAGAGAGAACTATCTCCATAACTACTTCTTGTGAACCGCTACAGGTTGTACAGGTTCCTCAGCAGTGACAAAAGTATAATCAGCCATACAGTGAGTGTCATTATACTTCACAGACATGCCTCAGTGAACATGTCTGTCCGCATACAGTGTTGAGTTGCAGTAAGATCACACCATCAGCAATTAAAGCCCTAAAGGGATTATTTGAAGCTTTAAAATAAATGTGTGCCCCCTCGGTATTTAAAACCACAACGTCTAGAGTGTGCATTGAAAGGCTGCTCCCTGAAATTTAAACCTAATGTTACTGTTTCTATCCCTTATAGATGCCACCTCCTAAATGGCTTGTCTCCTGTGTGGCCTTCCACGCAAGTCAGAACACATACACACACAGGCCCTGGTGCTATCACAATACATACTGTAGCGTGATTTAAAAATGATGGCCTATGTTCTGCTAGAATAAAAAGCACTAATCCAAAGTAGATTCCATTGGGAGCATGACAGCTTAAAGGATCTACATTAACACAACTAAACACTGTGATGCTACAAGTTTCTGTTTTTGGTGTAAATACTGTTGTGTACCTAATAAATTCTACTTTCTGTGTTTTTTTTTAACAAGTCAACACTCCCTGCATATGTTTCACAATAAAAGCTTTCCAGAGAAGGAAAGATGACTTACTCCCTGTTCTGCTGGAACACTTTTTAATATAAAACAGATGCATGAAATTTACATACATAACTGCAGCACAACAAATGGCAACGTCTTACTAAACTGTGAGAAAGTTTCTTTATGTAACAGGGAAGCTTTGAAACAAAAGCACATCCTGTTCTCTGTTTTATTCTAAAAACAAAAACAAACAAAACAAAAAAAAAAGAACTGTGTACTAAACTCCTGGTGAAGCACAACTAAATTAATTCGACGCATTAGTTTCACTTCCTTGAACTACCACTGCTCAGAGGGAAAAAAAAAAAGTGGTCTCTAAAACTGCTTCTAATTGCTACCTGGAGACAGCTTTGGCAAAAAAAATAAAAAATCTTTTCCCCCATCCATTTGAGGGTTGATTGACGTTAGAGAGCCTTAACTGTTCTCCGGGGACCATACACACAGCCCCTTTGTGCGGCCATTAGAGCCATGCAACCATGATGTCATACAGAGTGACTAGAGTGAGGTCCATCAAAGACCAGAGCAGCGGAATGGACCTTTATTACTCCCACACAGGAAGGAGCTGAGGTCCACTATGTTCCCCCTCCTGTCCCTCTCTCTTTCTCTTTCCTTCTCCCGAGTGTGTTGTGCTTCAGTCTCCTAGCGACCCCTCGCCTAAACACGACGTACCCAAAACTGGCGCATGACATCACCATCGCCGCTCATTTATAACTTATTAAGCGCGTGTTCCATTCCTTGTAAAGCATTTACACCTTTTTTACATTAGTGTTCCGCCTGTGTTAGACTCCAGAAACACTCAAGCTTTATATGTATTTTTAAGGCGTATTGAAAGACACTGGAGGCCTGTTGTTGGTTTAGGATTCTCAGGACGGTTTCAGTGGGAGAGCACGGAAGTCAGAAGGGTACAGCCTGAGCCTCAAAATGGAAAATGGGAGTCGGCAGTGGTCCGATGATAAAGAACCCCCTTTTTTTTTTTTTTTCCTGTGCAAAAAACAACAGCCAGACAACTCTTGCCATTGTCATTGCAAGTGTTAAATGTGTTCCAACCCTGCAGATAATCCATTCCAGCTGCTTGGAGAGTTGTGGTGTCTGTGATCGCGAGCTGGTCTGTATTGTCGGTGAGTTCAAGCCCACAGACACGACCACTGATGGGTCTGAGCCTAATGGGCATGTCTGTGGCCTGGCATCGGCCCCCGACCGGATACCCGGGGAGATGTCTCGCCATCTTTCCCCTCGCACAGCTCCAAAAAAAAAAAAGAAAAGAGATGACAGGACTTATAACGACAAAACAAGATCAACAAGATAAAGTATGCATGTCACATGGCAGGCAAAGTCTTTTGTGTGTCAAAATGTATTTGTTGACAGTGTGTGGCCCTCAGAACAATGCAGATGCTTTTCAGATCCTCAGCAACATACACAACAGATAACCCGGAATGCACAGAACAGATGCGACAAACTCAAAGGTTCCTCGCTGAGAAAACCCCCCCAAAAAAACCTAAAGCACAACCACAGTATGTCAGTGAGTCTGGATGTTCAGAACAGAGCTTAAGGGGAAGAAGCGTTGCTCGAGATGTAAGAATTGGCTGACGATAAAGGACCGTCTTTCTCTTTACATGTGGTTTGGCTTTTGGAGGATGGAAGATTCCAGTAAGAATGGGAGTTTTGTTTGTCCCGTCCTCTGCTTTCATCACTTTGTCAATTACGACTTTGATGTAGAGAATAGCTGAGGCTCATTGTTTTTTGGTTTTTATCGATTTTCAGTGAAAATTACACTGGCCTTAATGAGAACCAGTGTGGTTTAGGAGATTTCCACCTGGATTTCATGTTCCCATGCCTCTAAAAGTAGTGCTCCTCGCTAAAAGAAGACACTGGTGATTGTAGTTCATTGTAAACAAAGTCTTCAGTCAGCAGTAAAAAAGGAAGTCAGAAGAAAGGAAACAGAAAAAGGGTGTGTAAGCACTTCTAATTGTATTTTTTTTTAAAGTTTCTTTCCTTTATGAGATACTGTGCGTGTAAGAATACAACTCATAGTCATGCAAACTTTGTGTGATCACAGGTATGTGAGTGTAAAGTGCATGTGTGTGTGCCTGTGCACTTAGGTGTGTTTGTGGTTAGTGTAGGCGGGGGTCTCTTACCGGCCTCTGGGTGGTTAAGTAGAAAAGAGGCCGAGCTATGGCCTCGTTACAGTCAAATGCTCATGAAAAAAGCAAGTCAGCCGAGGGTTAAGAGCAAGTGGCATACGCCGTCTGACTCAAATCACGTCTCGTCAGAAGTGCCGCGCCTCACGATCATAGGGCTCTGCCACCATCTTTAACCTCTGAGCTCTCACATTAAACTGCCGTTCTCCACCCTCACTGAGCAACAGTCAGCAGTCTCAGTTATGCAAACGGTCACAGTCAAAAGCTCAAATCCTCAAACATGAGTACCTGTCAGATTTAGGGCTGGCTGCCATTTGAAATGTTTCAACACTGGCACCCAGATGGCACTTAAGTTTTGGTAGAATGACCAAAGAAATGTATTTTCTCTACGCCTTACTTTGAGTTATAAAAACAGGTTTTTCAACAAGATAATTTGTCACTTAATTTTAGCATTTCTAAGCAGGATATACACATTTATGCAGTGGCTTATAACACAATTTGGCTGTGTTTATTAATGTAACTACAACTCTCATGGACACCTAGAAGTGGAGGCTCGAGTATATACAGATAATCAATAAATATATACTGGGCAATAATAAACACAACTATACACAATAAACTATCCTCTTATTTGTGTTAAACTACATTATAGTTAGAAACAAACCATGTATTAATGTTTGTGTAGTGTTTCTGCTATTTATAAATGTTAAACAGGGGGCTTCAAGTATTAAATATAAAACAGAGTTGGCTGCTTATCCATTCCATCAATTTTCTAACGCTGTTTTAACAGTGGAGCAGTCTAAAATCAGAATATGTGATGGAAAAAAAGAGCCAATAGACAATATTGAAATTCTGGCCAACCAATGCCAAATTTTAGTGCTTACTGCTCTATGGACACATTGTAGATGTTACCAAAAACCCTTTGAGCTGGAAGGTCAATGTGGAGTCAGGATAAAGGACGCCAACTGTGTCTTATGCCCTCAATCTGAATTTGCTGCTTTACATTTGCACGTGTTTATCGCACATCTGGCATCTCGAAACGGGTGGGACGCCTTAAAGAAGAGGGTGGTGCCCTTTTTACTCCACTCCTGACTCCTGAGCAATCCATCCTCTAACCCCTCAACAAAACAACTTTACCAGAAATCAGGTTTCGGTACTTATGCTAAAGTTGAGGTATCGAATCGGAACTAGAATTGTTTTTTGATTGCAAGCCAAACTGAGGCTCGTAGGCAGCCATTTATCCTCAACAGCGACTTATTAGTTACAACCGTGTGTCTGTATTTAACAACTCAAAAGAATAAAATGTGAACAGTGCAAGTTGCAAACAGGGCGGTGGTCATGTTTTGAATCCATTTAACCAGGTACCAGCTGTGTCAGCAAACTCCAAACAATGCACACTGTTAAAGAATGGAAACCAGCTATGACCCATAACACAAGTGAGATACATCCTGTAATTACTGTACATACTAAAACTGTCACCAGCAACAGAAACAGCTGTTATACCTGATCTTTATACAGCTGTTAAAAATGTCAGGATTGGCTAAGAAGCAGCGAGGATCAGTAAATAGATTAATTCAAATGAGGCGGACTGAGACAGCCAGCGTTTGCTACCTAAACACCCAACCTGCATACAAAGTATGCCGCTCTGGGACAGAAGCTGCAGCGCGGATGAAAAGTGTTGGAATTAAAAGGCGTAGAAGAATCAGAAAGAGAGGCGTGGGGAGGGGGGAAGGGGGCTTTCTAGCAATGAAAGATTTGGGACGCTTTCTGAAACTGCCCCTAATCCACTCTTAACTCCATTACATGTGGGACACTTCTGTGATAAGCTCAACAATAGTAAGGAGAGCCCATTCCAAAAAGCATCACATTGCTGATGCACTTTAACATAATTATTAACAAACACAAAAAAAAAGGGCAGCCACTGCATTTTCAGGGGAAACTATTTCAATTTTAGATATGGCTCCGGATGGAAACTGGGCCACTGCAGGCTTTGATGTCTTAATTGTGAGTGTGTGTTTTTTTTTAATACTGAAGAAACTGAGGCTTATTGGTGAAACAAAAAAGACAGAGAGGAATGGAGAGGGAACTGAGATGCTGTGAAAGAGAAAGGGAAAAAAAAATAACAAGGGGGGGAAAGAGGAAAGAGGACAGCCACAAGAGAAGAAGAATGAATGGAAAGAGAGGAAAGTGAGATATGGTGGGACAGAGCGACAAATGTGCCTTAGATATAGAAGAAAGAGTGACAGAGCTGAAGTTCTGTGGAATCCCAGTTGAATGGGCCTTGATTAACTGTGGCATGGGGTCAAAGCAGGGCCTCTGTCTGCTGGGGCCTGGCTTAGGAAAATTATATGCGTGTGTGGAAGCGACTGTAATTTGCACTTCTGAGACATGTGAATAGTATGTAAGACATGATATGCAAACCATTTGTCTGGTTAGTGTATACTGTAGAGCAGTGGTAGCTCTGTGCAGCTTGGAGACTGAATACACAACAAAACCTCATGAAACCATGGTAGAGGCTGCTGAACATGAAGCTTTCTGGTTTCTTAATCCGACAAATTAGCAGCTACACATATAGCTTGGCCTAGACTAAGTTCATTTTAAAGGAGTAGTTCAGTATTTTCTATTTTCTCTTATTTCTTGGTGCAGTTATTTCCTGAAATCTGGCAACCAGTGGAGATTATTACTGTGCTTTAGAGGTACTGGTATGTAGCCAGGATATTTACCCCTGCTGCCAGTCTTTATGCTTATCTAAAAATAATCTAAAATATCTATATTGTAAAGTCTAGCTTCATATTTTAATGGGCAGACATGAGAAAGGAATCTCGTCTTTTTGCAAGAAAGTGTTTCTCAAAACGTCAAACTGCCTTTTTAAAAAGGGACAATACAGGTTTAACCACTTAGATAAGAAGAAAAAGTAAAATTTGTCATCTAACAAATCACATATTAAAAACAGAACAGGAGAAATAAATGTTATTGATGGTTATCCAGGGTGTTGTTGCCATAAAGAACTCAGTTATGTTAAAGACAGCTGTAGGAAGTATACTTTCAAAAGTGTGTGTGTGTGTGTGTGTGTGTGCATATGCATATTTGTGAGTCTGTCACGGGCCTCACCTGGGGGCTTACGCTGGGGCCGTAGCCCATGCCGGGTGAGTTCATGGAGTGGGGCCCCATGGGCGAGCTGATGACAGAGAAGGGTGAGGCCAGGCCGTTCATGGGCGAACTCAGCGTGCTGATGGGAGAGTGAAGAGACCCAGAGGGTCCCATGGACGTTGGGCTAAGCAGAGACGGGTGCATTCCCCGGTGGGATGTAGGTGAGCTGAGGGGCGATGAGGTCATCTGGCCCGACGAGTCTGGTTGGGGAAAAACAAAAAAGAAAGGACTTTTTTTTATAACTTTCACTGTGTAAGACATTTGTTCAACATCAAACTTTTCAAAACAACATAGTTCACATACACCTTTAGATTTTAAGAGGATGTTTTCGCACTTGAGCTAATTTGAGTTGTTTTTCTGACCAAAGACGTTGGCATCAAGAGTCCCGCACATCTGGTAAAGTGTGAACGCATGTTGTTGAATTTGAACGCCATCCAATGAAATGGACAATTCAGCAAAAACACTTGAGACAATTAAATCCAATGAGCTCTTGTGAAAAAGAGCAAAAGCACCTTGGTGGAGGCCAACTGTGATGTTCACACAGTAATGCTCTTGTGCTGTGAGGCACTGACTCTGCCTCTCAATGAAGAGTTTCCATATTCACAAGCGCTTCCCTCGGGTATCTATGAGGACAGGATGTATATCTATAATGTATGTGATTGATGAATAGAGGATTCAGACAGAGGAGGATTAAATATACAACCTTGTACTAGAGCTCAGGGAAAATGCGCAACTGAACTGATGTCAGAGTGTGTACTGTACAAGAGCTCATGCTCTTTCTGTGTTTCTTCTCCGTCCTAGACTTAGTGCTGCTCTCTACCTTGACTGAGCGGGCCCTCTTCCCGTCAGCTGTCAACACAGACGATATGGGACAGGCAGGAGCGCACGCAAAGAAGGAGGGTACTGTGCTATGTCACTGAGAATTTGGCAACAGGGCTGTATGCGCGCTGATAACTCCCTGCCGCCTGTCCCATCTTTCAACACCACCTTTCACCCTCTCTCACTTTTTATTTATGATTATCTTGGCCTCTCGTTCTAATCCCCCTCCTTTCTCTGCTCCTCTGTTACTTCGGTCTCATCTGCACAACTTTCTGTCCTAGTGTCTTTTTTTTTTCCTTATAAGTGTCCACAAGCTATTCTGATTAAGACAAACTTGTAATTGTGGGCCACATGACTGCTACTTGACTGTTGAGCTTTTTGAGTATGAACTTTCACTTGCTTTTAAAGCTGCAACAAGTAGTCCAATAACAGAAAATTAGTCCAGCTATTTCGATAATTAATAATGATAATTAAAAATGACTTTGGCATCTCAAACTTAAAAAAAAGTTGGTTGTAAAATTCTTAGAATAATCATTTGTTGAAGCCCTGATTGTTTTTTCCACCTTAAGGTGACAGCTGACTTGAGCTGAATGAATATCTGATTTTTTCAGCTATTTAACAGACATTTCCACCTCAATATCTTATATTTTACCAGTTCCTAATGTGAGTATATCATATACAATTATATACAGACCATACTAAAACAATGTACACAAACGGCCCAACCCTACAGCTGTCATGAGATGGCTTAGGTTCCCCTCTCATGAGTGCTTTGTCCTAACATACCCTCTTATACCCAGTCCTATTTTGACACGACAACTCTGCTCTCTCAGCAGTGGGCACATGGACTTGTTATGTAATAAGTGAGAGCGTGGCTTGTCTATCACACTCCGCTGTTTCATCATGACCAGGTTCCTCTGTTTCCGCGCAGTGGAATAAAACTGATGGATGGCTCAATTAGTTGACAGCAGCAGAGTAACAAGTCCAGTTCACGCCGATTTTCCTGGAGTGCTTCGTCTCTGTCCCAGCTGACTTTACAATCACTTTTCTTCTTTTTTTCCTTTTGCTTTTTTGAGTGTATGTGCTGTAAAACGTCTTGTGAACGCAGGAAAAAAAAAAGAAAAGGAATCTTTGCATCTTCGTCCCCTACATCAGCAGTCCTCGGGGCAGAAACTTAGCTGGCAGCGCAGCCAAGCCAAACGCTTCCTGCACATCCTGCTTGCCTCACGAGCACTTCCTGTCAGCACACACTCACACTCTCACTCACACACACACACACACACACACACACACACACACACACACAGGCCCATCCTTTTGAAAACAAACACACATCCTTCTTAATAATGAAGGGCTAACAACAGCTCTGCATCTAGCTGTATTAGTTCAGTGTTTAATCCTCTAACTGTTGCCCCTCCAGCTTCTCTCCCTCTGATTACACTGTTTTTTCTTCCCTAAAATGCGCCCACGCACATAATTCCTGAAAAATAAAATAAATAAATAAAATCTCTCCCTGAGCCAACAATTCCCATAACCCTTCGCCAATTGGGTTTTAATTCAGGCAGATAAAGCGAGCCGTGGAATTAGGGTTGCCAATCTGCCACTGTAGGTCTCAGCAGGAGGGAAGCTCAGCTGACAGCGTCCCAACAAGGCCCCACCTCGAGGGGGATGAAAGAGACTGTCTGGGAGGTGGATCAGATTGTTTGTGTCTCTTTCTCCCCCATTCATTCCTTATGTCTCTCTCTCTTTCACATTTTTCCGAGAGGAGGAACAACCAGAGAAAATTCTCCCAACATCTGACATCATCAACTCTGAACACAAAGCAAACCATACAGCCATGTGGTCATAATGTATGTGAAAATATAGATGTCTCACAGCAAAGTGTGTGTGTGTGTGTGTGTGTGTGTGTGTGTGTGTGTGTTTGCGTGTGTGTGTTTGCGTGTGTGTGTTTGCGTGTGTGTGTATGTTTATTCTTGTTGGAGTTGGGCTGCCAGTGTAGGATTACAGCAGGATGAAAAGGACTCTGTCCTAATCCTCCCCAGAGAGGAGAGGAGAGGAGAGGAGAGGAGAGGAGAGGACCAAAGGAGGAGAAAGAAAAGGAAACAAGAAGAGGAGGAAATAAAAAGGAATAGAGATGGGAGAGTAGATCAAAGGAAACACGGAAGGGAGAGAAGAGGAGACAAGGAAAGGAGTAATGGACAAGACCGGAAAAGAAATGACAGCCCAAGACAAGACTGAAAAGTTAAAGCCACATCAACACACTATTTCTTCATGTACCCCTTTTATGTCAACCTGTTGAACCTGTTGGTAAATGAAACATGTTTTACACCAGCGGCCTTGAGAAAACATGGCAAGCTCTGCCGACCGTTTGTACGATCTGCAGAAAGCATAAAATAAACACGCTTGCAAGATTCTTGTAGATAAGCGGGTGCATAAAGCTCATCAGTGAGCGAGGCCAGGCGAGGAGAGAGGAATACAAATTATTGAAGGAACCAAGAAATTAGTTGGAGTCTTCCAGGTTCCCTGTGTGCCACTATACAAAAAGACTGACTCATGCTGAGATAGGGGGTTGAAAACTGCTTCTGTGCTTTGTCATCTGCAGCCTCTGCCTGTCAATTGGCCTGGATCGCTGGGCGCACAAAAGCACAACTGACAGCTACAAATAAGCAAATTAGGGCCCATCTTACCGGCAGGCGCAGACAGAGTTCCCCACTTATCACTTCTGTACTCCATACAAGCATCTCCTATTTCTAAACAATGCTTCCCTCCCTCGCTCTCGCATTTCTCGCTCTTTTGTTCTGTTGTTGGGTGTGATTACACAGAGGAAATTTGCCAATTTGTGTTCTGGTTGTTGTTGGCTGGCGCAATTTAGAATATGACAAACGGATGATTGAGATGAGGACAGATAATGAGACGAAAAGAGACGGTCCTCAACAGGAAAGAACGTGCCGAATGGCAGCTCTTCAAACACTCGAAACAACCTGTTTACACCTTTCTGACAGGTGATCGCTCGCAGTTGTAATAAATAACCGTCATTTCTGAAGAAACTGAAATTTGTTCAGTTATTATGGTGCCAAAGAACCATTAAGTTGCTCAGGTCTGTTCAGAATGAAAGCCAAAGGAACTTTAGGGATCGTGTGAAAAAAAATGGATTTGGGTGCAGCCTTAGTCTAGACAGCACCGAACTACAAGTATAAAACGTTGGTTGGTTTAAATGCCACGGAAAAAATGAGTATGAAAGGTTGAGCATACACACCACCTGACCGTTTTTTCTTATATCCATAAAGGTGAAATTCCCCAACTTTAATCATGATGATGTTTTAGTTGCTTATCAGACATTAACTGTGGAAGTGGCAGATTAGACAATGTTTGAAACATTTATGTAAGTGGTTTTGGGAGGCACTGACAATCATTTTTGCCATTTAGGTCTTAGATCTTGTTGAATGAAAAGCTAATGAAGTAGAAGAGGACAATGTTCTGTGGTCTCTATAGTTACACTGAGTCACTGATACTCCACTTGTTGGCGGGGGGGGGAGCATATCCTGAAGGAACACAGCA
Organism: Larimichthys crocea; assembly: GCF_000972845.2. Taxonomy (NCBI): domain Eukaryota; kingdom Metazoa; phylum Chordata; class Actinopteri; family Sciaenidae; genus Larimichthys; species Larimichthys crocea. The sequence continues at coordinate 2,873,683 of NC_040014.1, read as the reverse complement.
GACGTTGTACTATTTGTCAACTAAACAGACCCTGTGGTAAAAGGTGACAGCTTTGTCTGTAGCACAAAGCTACCCGACTTTCCATCTCTCCATAAGTCTTTCTGTCCATCATGTACAACCTCTGTCGACTGTGTGAGTCAACTGAGACGAAAAGGCTGATAAAAAGGCTGAACAATTGCTCGATCTCTGTAGAGCTGTTACGCTGAAACAGACACTGTATTTGGCAGAGATGGTTTTCTAGTTCCTCCCACAGTAGTGATTTCCAATTTGGGGTCGAGCCCCCTCTCAAGGAGTCTCGAGAAAAATAACAGGATGGGTAATGATTAATGTGACACAGAAAAGGAAAGAATGTACTTCTCTGCCACAAAATGATGTTAATTTTGGCCTTCATGGAAATTCTTGTAAAACATCTTTTATTCTTTAGCTTACAACTGGTTTACCCTATTCATCAAGTGATTACAAGTATATATTGGCTAGCAGAAATGTAGCCCATGATTTCTTTGGTTTCTGTGTCTCTGTTAAATGTTTTTTGTGACCATGACGTACAGAATCTGTAGGGCATTTAGATACAAATGTTTTGTTTTTAAAGAACTACAAGAACCAACTTCAACTTCTTGATATACTGGATCGTCTGACACGTTTAGGAAGATTAGGAACCACTGCCTCCACACAGCTTTTACAGTACAGACTACAAATGACTGAGCTGGCTTCAGAGCTAATACGAGTGGCTGCATTCCGTAACTACCCCATGAGCTCGTGTTGCCTTTGCCACCAGCAAGGGATGATGCATTATAGATGGAAAGTAGACCCCTGTCCCCCACACAACAGTTTTTCTTTCTTTCTTGTACTCCAGTGGGGTCGTATGATTTCTCTGTCAATGTCTCTTTCATGTTACTTCTGGACAGTCCGTTTTGTCGTCCCCTTTTAAAAGCACATTCACAATCATAAAAACGTGCCCATGCACAGGCAGAGGGATGCTCATTTTTCTCTCCCTGGATAACTGTTTCCCTCTTTTATTCATCTACTAGTGCCACAGTGGAGATTTAAGGGAACACAAGGGCGTTGGATGCAGCAAAAACAGAAAGGGAGAGCACATAAATCTTGGTGAATCACTTTGTTTTTTTAACCAAATCGTGTTTTGCCTTTTAATGTCTTCACTCTAAATCAGTCCAAATCGTGTTTTGCCTTTTAATGTCTTCACTCTAAATCAGTGGAATTGACTGTCAATAAATAAAAATCACAATGCTTTGGGTAGTCTGCACTCACAAATGGTTGCATACAGCAGTGGGAGTTTTAGGCTAATACCCCTATAGCTTCGGTCCAATCCCACATTCTCCTGAGACTTTGTTAAATCTTTGAACACAGCACAAACACACATGAACTCTATGCCGATCCTTGCACAGACAATGGGTTTTCTATACCACCATGCTGGCGATGGGTCAACCGTGGGATGATGCCATTGACGAGACAGCAGCCAGGAAAAAAAATAAAAAAATTCATGGAACCAAAATCATTTCATGGATCGAGTTTAGAGTAAATGAAGCTGTCATGAGTCACTTGCACCTACACCGCAGCACATTACCAAACCGCGGCTCTTCAGACAGAAAAAAAACGGATGAAGCTGCAGCCTTTCAACAATAGCGCAGCCCTCATTTGTTTTTTGGTTTGTTTTTTTCCTCATTCTGTCGATTTGAGGCAACAAGCAGTTTTTTATTTATTTATTTTTTAATTTTATCTTATTTTTTAATTCACTGGGACATTTTAGCACCGGCAGGTGAGTCTGTTTTTGAAGTGCACAGAGCACCAGAGCACAGTCAGGATGAAACGCTAGTCATTAGCATTTCTCCGGATGTGTTCAGAGGAGGAAGAGAGAAGAGGGGGGAAAAGATTCAACTAAAAACCCAAGAGATTCAGGCGATTGCGTGAAAAAACCCAGAGCCCAAAAATAACACAGGAGTCGCTGTAGCAGCTTCATTTTTAAAGTTTGCACTGATGTCTCTATCACCATGACGACAGCAGGCTGATATTGTGCTCAATCTTCCATCAGGCTCTTCGTCTGCATTTCTACATGTGTTTCAACAGTTTGACCACTGTCACTGTCAGCACGTTCTTTTCAGTGTCACACTTTCTATCTGTGATTTAAATTAAATGCCAAGAATAATTTTGAATGATGCATGTATGCACGCGTGTGTGTGTGTGTGTGTGTGTATGCGCGTGTGTGTGTGTATGCCTGTGTGCTCATTAATCAGGAAATGTCGTCTACTGTTTTCCACTGTATAAACAGACTAATCTAGTCCCTTCAGTTAAGGTCCAAAGAGTAAATATCCCAGTCTGATGTGTTTACTCTGTAGATAGGGGAGAGGTAGTGGGAGTGTGTGTGTGTGTGTTTAGAATGGCAGTGAGTTGGTGTAAGAGGAGGGGCAATAACTGGCTGAGGACATGTCAAAGGGTGATGTAAAACATAATGAACACCGGCTAAGGTTACTTTTTCACTTTTTAAATACACACCAAGTATTTCAATCATTTTTCACTTTGCTTAATTTGTCTGACCACACGTTTACACACAATAATTTTCGGTTTGCACTGATATAAAACAGAGTACAGCAAGTGTTTGCATTTCAAAAGCCAAAGACTGGTATTTCCACTTGATAAATGACAAAAGATTATTGGATTATCAGAATCGCTTCTCTGCCCTTTCAGGACAACTGAATGAATCTAACGATAAAGTGGAATTTTCTATTATCCTCAGAGGTAGTCCATGTTGCTAAGGTTTCTGGAGTTCGTCAGATGTTTGCCATTTATCAATCTGAAAGCACACGATACCTTTCTATCAAAACATTTCCATCAATCCACCCCGACGCCTATGTATGCCCCCTTTGTCTTTCTTATGGTTAAAGTTTTCCTTTACCTGCCTAGTGAAGCATAATGCCTGTCGTCATTTATTCAAATTACACAAATGTCTCACTTCCCTTCGGTGTAAACCAAATCTACTGCAATTGATGAAGCCCCTTCTCTAGAGTCACAGTGCTGCTTTTTGGTTTCACTATGGGCGTGTAGCGCTCCAGTGGGTAGGGATGATGCAATGTCTCAACAAATAAAAGCAACACCTGTTCTCTTCCTGTATACTTCTCATGTAGCCAGCGTGAAAGCTATTTCTGTCCATGAAACAGACGAGTAGTTTGTATGTTATGTTTGGTATTGTCAGCTTGGCGAGGACAGCGTGACCGTGCTGGGCACAGGTGGATTTTCAGTGATTTATGGTCAGCGGTGACGTGAATATGGTTCTTTCTTTTCATCTAATTTTGTCGGAATATCTCATCTATCACTACATGACAGTGAGATGGAAAGTCCACTTTTAAATATGATTATGCAAACGTGGGACTGATCAGAAAAATAAATAAATAAATAGATGCAAAACAATGCACAAAACATCCCATGAGATACGAATAGTTGCAGATAGTAGCATTTGATCAGCACATCTGAGACTTGGAACTCATAGGACATCACAGCCTTACTTAATGCACAAAGGATGCTTGACGAAAACAAGGTTTTGTTCTTAGTCTTTCGTTCCCCATGGTCTTTCTGCTTTTTATAATCCCTGCACAACTAAAAGATACACTGCAGCAAAATAACACACTATATTTACAAGGATTTTCCCCACACTCATTACTTTTAATCCCACATCCTCATTACAGTAAATGAGGCTTGAAGAAGGTGCAAAGAGCAACGTGGTAATGAAGGCATTTGCTTCGACAGCGACTTCTGTCAAGACAAGATATGATCAAACGGAGCTGCTGCAACCACAACTGCACATTTGTGACAGCTGAAATCAAAAGGTCTAAGCACTTTCTCGCTGTCTGTTAAGGCCCCTATCTGCTGGCATCAACAAGCCAGCTTAAAGAGAATGTAAGAGCAAAATAAAAAGGTCTTAACATGAGATGGCAGAAAAGACCCAAAACAGGCCACCCATAATTTCACAGTAGGTGGGCTGCTAACAACCATCATTTGATATAGTGTTGATATAACCCGATTCTTTTTGCCTGCTGAAACAACTGCCCTCATTAAAGACTTAATTCTTTCCGTCCCGCCTCCCTTTTACCCCTTTCTGTCTCTTGCAAGGCTCCCTTTATTTTCCTCCCATTTCAATTCATTGCCCTGATAGCACGCGGATGAAAGCGCCAGCTCCAGAGGCATGCTTGTGCCCTCTGTGACTCTTGTGTGTCTGAAGAGGCCGTGGAGCTGCAGCTGGCTGGGTGCCAGCTAAACCACAGATTACCGACGCTATTGCTTACTGTGCCCCAACAGCCAAGAATCTGATCGGCTGATATGGCCTAATTGTTCTCTTTAGCTCAGAGGTGATATGCCATCTTCCTCTGTGCCAGCCGGCTTACGAGAAGAGCTGCGCAAGACGAGGCTGAGCAAACACTGCTGAAAGTAGCAGCCTGGAAAAACCTCAGTACAAAGTATCTGGCAAACTACTTGTCATGTTCTAGCCTAAATTATATACAAGACTGATCCAAAGGAATGTAGAGAAGATCAATGTATGTTTATGTAGTACGCATGTCATCCATTTCCTTTATCCTGATATCATAATTGCAGCCTGTTTTTGAAAACTAGTGCCATTGCCCTCCTCATGCTTGGAAGGTCTGACAGTGTATTTAACTGTGTTTTCACAAAGCTGTGGGGGTGTTCAACATGCTCATCATTCAGGTGGACAGTCAAGAAGTTGAAGAAGTGGTTGAGAGATTTCTGTGAATGTTTTGCAACCTTTTGTTTCCTGCCATGAAAGATTGTTAGAATCCTTTGGTGACTGAAGTCAAAGTGAATGCATCCGCTGTTCTGTAAAAAGATACTGCACAACCCTTTTACAGCCAACACTTAAGACGCTCAAAAGATAGGTGAAGTAAGGAAGAAAGATGTCAAGAGCTCTTTTCAGCAAGGATGATGGTACTTGGGTGAGGAAGTCTTGAATGTCAGGCAACAATTTTGGTTTATTTTTAAGGGAAGAATGAATGACTGAAATGTAGTTTTGCAGAAGTAGCACAACTCTGTAGGTACCTCAACAACACCTGTATGGTTTGCCTGGTGAATAGTTACTTTTTTTTAACCACCCTGGGAGTTCCAATGATGAAATATGAATTTTTGTTGTTGTTGTTCCTTAGGTAGTACCTTAAGAATAAATGATTTAAACTTACCAAGGACTCTGATTGGATAATCAGATCAAATACTGGATTCAGATTGGACAGTGCCATCAATCTCTAACCCTAAAGGGCTTCAGAGTGGAGTGGTGGTGTCCACTGCAAGTATCAGCTAGTCTGTTTATACATACTGCCTTTTATTTCTTTCAAGACATCTTTTGCACAAAGAGAGCAAAAAAACTGCATAGAAGGAGATGTAATACACATGGTGAGGACTGGCTGTCCTTTGGTCGGGCAGCTTGTATCAAGAACTGACAATAGCATGCTGATCAAACACATGGCATGCTGTGATAATTACCACTGCAGCCTGTGGAGTTGCCTTCAGGAGAGGAAGATTACATTTGCAACTGATGCTCTTTGGCTCTTTTTGATGACTTGTTACCTTTCCATGGCAGATTAGCAAGACTAAGTTAATAAACTCCAACATATTAAAGAACAACAGGTTTTTTGAATGACCTCAAGCAATCTCCAGCCATGTGAGAGCTTCAACCTTCTTACCTTCTTATTGTTGTGGCACCCCTGCCATTAAGTAAATGGGTTGCAGTTTACAGTATCTCTATAATAGAAAGAGATGAGAAAAAAAAAAATCTGACACTTGTGTCATTAAGGTCCTCTGAGCTGTCACGTCTGAGACTGGTGTGAATCCAAGTACCCGGGGAAATGCGAGTCAGCCAGGAAGCCATGATTCATAGAGCTTCCTCTTTTGTTGCACCCAGAGATGAAAATCACAACACAGGCCCTTATCTGGCTCGCTCACTGCCAAAACACACTTGAAGGCACATGGCCAAGCATATACATATACACAAAAACACAGACAGAGATAATAACCTGACTGCAAAGCAGAAAGCCGAGTGCACTTTAACAACAGCAGCTATAAGGAATCTGATAACTGTTTTTGATTATTTTCACATTTTTGTCAGTTATGTTATGACCTTAACCAGACAAGATGATGCATTACCTAGCAAGTGTCATGTTTCTGAAGATTACCTTTGTGTACTGAAATGGAAGGGGGAAAAAATGCCTTTTCTTTAAAGAAGGCAAAAAGGCACTGAAAAACACAAAGGCATGCTTTGGAAAATGGCATTTAAAGTGTGCATAAAAGGTGTAAGACGCGACATCTTTAGCAGATGGGAGCATGAATAGATCCACTGACGAATTGTTCAGACTCGACACACTAAAGAAAACACAAATAGGAATCGATTGTGCATTATTTTAGCCTCTTGTCACGGTTACAGTTTCAGCTAACACTTCATCTACCATGTGTCATGAACTGGGCAGCCATTCAAACGAAACCTAGAAGTAAGATCAAATGCTGTAATGTCAAAAGATTTCCAAGTAAACATATACATTTGTCTCAATGTAATGATTCACTTAGCAAGAGTTTAGCATCCCCTTTCCATCAATGTATCAAATTATTAAATTATGGAACTCTGCAGGCCTAAATTTACTCATATCAAAAATTTCAATCAATTGTGTGAATCGCATATAAATAAACAGAGAAAAATCATAACTGGTCTTACGGTTGTTATTTAGGGCAAACATTAACAATGGGTCATCTTAGTTAAGAAATATAATGTGTTAATGCATTAAAAAAGGTTAGAATTACATTTATCATAATCAAAGAAAATCAGTTCTAGCTTTTAGGTTGCATTTCCAAGCACAGGTTCTGTAATCTGCTATAAGAGCATAGCAGGAGCTCAAACCAGAGACTTGGCCTTTTTTCTTTTCGTAAGAACGTGGAGAGTCTGTTGTTGAGACCCGCAGTGGAGCCCAGCGAGCAAAATGAAACAACAGCACTTAGATGTAAATGAAGAAGAGGAAAAACCACCTCTGATGTGGAGTGGAGGAGAAATTAATCTACAAGGTGCGTCCCCTGGTTTTCCAAGTGACTTGTTATGACTCAGTGGTCATAAAGCCATCAGTCTGTGGAGAATAATTACAGCAATTACCAAGGAGGAAAAACAAACTGTCCCTTCCCTCTGGTGACATCAGAATGAGGAATTTGCCACTTGACGACTTGTTCAGAGGCAGCAGGTGATGGACGGTTTCCATTTGTATCGAGGAAGCGCTGAAGCACATCAAAAGTTGTTATACTGTGTGTCGACTGTGTGTGTGTGTGTGTGTGTGTGTGTGTGTGTGTGTGTGTTTGATCCTATGTAACACCTGGATTGGGCCCAAGGCAGATGTTGGTGAACATGACGGCCCGTGTCCAACATCCCCAACCCCCTCCCTGTGACTGGGTTTGGAGAGGCAGTATCACGGCCCATAAAAAGGTTACTGTTCTCTTACACAAAGCTGGACATGTTTACATGTGATTTAGGATAACGGATCCATTTCGATTAGTGTCGGCTTAGACCAAAAAAGCTGGTTCAGATTTAGGTTTTGGAATTCAGAATTCAGAAATGATATCAGAGCCTTTTCTTTTTTCTTTTTTTTTTGTCTGAAAGTCTGAATTTATTGACTATATTACAAGCCTTTGAGCCCCCTTCTCTTGTTTTTTTCCCCCCTCTGATTATTACTCTTCTGTGATGTGCTGGCCTGTTTGTAATGAAATCCAAATGGGGAAGATTCTGGCTCCTGGCCCCGAGGAAGTGCTTCCCCACCCCCTCCATCTCCCTTGGGGGAAAGAACCTGAGATAAAGGCAAAGGGGAGGATGGGCACCGATAGACTGATCAACAGATGGACACATAGAAACAGAGATAGACAGAGTCGTCGGTAGATAAGAGAGATTCAATCAGGGAGCATGTGGAAGAGAAAGTGCGAGGAAGTCTCAGAGAAAGCTCGAGACCCTGGGGGCCATTCGTAAGGGATAAGTTGGGAGGGGGGGGGGCGGTGATGGGAAACTATGTGTGTACGTGCTGCAGGAAGAGGCCTTGCAAGCCGGGGGGAACACACGCGCCTCAATAAGTGTGTGTGTGTGAGGAAGGGGGAGTCGTATGTCCCGAAGAGTGTGTGCATGTGTGTGTGTGTTCTGTGTGTGATTGTCACAGGCGGAGTGTACTTTGGATCGGCGCTTCGACTCACAGCAAACAAATAGTGCAAAATCCCGCAGGGCGGAGGCGGAGGATCGGACGAACGCCGCATCCAAGGTAAACAAACACAATCATGAAAATATAGTTGCATTGACTGATGAGGCCCGACCTCACTCCCTCTCCCACCAATCCGCCCCTTCACTTGCTCAGCTGCACACAGACAGTCTGTCCAGTACACACAAAATCAATTCACTTTTGGCCCATTATCAACAAAATAAGTCACATGGACAACGCAAACAACTTATGTCAACAGCGGAACCATATTCCACTGAATGCTCGGTTTCAAACGCATGTTTCATTCAGCTGGCAAGTTTCAAAATCCTTACTGCAAACAAATCTTCATCCCCACCAGGTTTTAGTCAGTTATTGAGTGCTACAAAAAGTTTTATTAAATAAAAAAAATATATATCTAAACATCTATCAACAAGGAGTGTTTCTATGTTGACTTAAGAATGAATAAAGTCAAAAGATCCCAGAGCCCAATGTGACATCTTCAATTTGTTTTGTCCAACTAGTGGTCCAAAAAAAGATCTATGACATAAAACAGATAAAAGCTGCAAATCTTGACACTTCAAGGGCTGGACATAGCAAGCATATGGCATTTTTGCTTGATAAATGTCTTAAATTATCATAATTATATCATAAATATTCTGTCACGCGACTAAACCATTCATCGTCTCCCCCTTTTAAGCACAGTTTTCATTACAAATCAACCGGTTTCAAGAAGTCTATCTAAGTTAGAGTCAGTGTATTGAAACTAGACAGCACAGGGCAGATGGCTGCACTGAAATCTAAAAAGTTCTTGGCACCATAATATTGCTTTGTGCTCGGTAAGATGGGAGATTTTTGGCAGCACGGATCTTTGTTACCTGCATCTGCTGCATAAGTCTTTTCTGTCAGAGAGAAATGATCACAACTGATTCAAACTGTCTGAGCCTGCAGAGATGATTTCCAGGATGGAGTCAGATCAAACAAAGATGTGACTCTCTGGTGAATTACTCGCACGGGCTGCTCTTCAGGGGCTTGAAGGCACATTTTGAAAAAAAAAACGAAAAGGAAAAAAAGAAAAACAGCACAAAGGTGGTCATCTGAAGCGTCGTGAGCATCAGCAGGCCCTTAAGTGGAGTTGGCATCCATGTGGATGTGAGCCTATGGATGTACGTCTCTTTATCTCTCCCTGGTGCTCATGCGCTCACGTTTAATCTTTTCTATCCTCCCTCTCCTCTGTCCCTGTTTCCTTCAATTTCTCTCCACATCTTTCCTTCTGCCTTCTCTGCTCATCAGGGGGACTCCCCAGAGGTGGAGGATAATCCCAGTTCGGAGCAGTGAGTCTTTCATGTCCTGGGAAGACACGCTGAAGAGAGTGCTGCCAGCTCCCTTTCCTCTCTGCAGATACCTGCATCAGTTTCCCAGCCTCACTGTCTCTCTCTGTCTTTTTTTTTTCTATCTCCCTCGTCTGTCTTTTATTTTCTGTGCTCGTGTTTTTTTGTTTTTTTTTTACCTATGTTTATGTTCTCCTTCATTATGTAGCCCATCAGTTCTGCAGGGAACGTGACTAACACAGCTAGCTTGTGTTTAGACAACAACACAAACACCTGGGAGTAGATCCATCTCCAGGTGTTGGAGATAGACAACAGCACGGAATGCTGCTCCAGATTTCTGTATGCTCTCGATGCTTCTTTAGAGCCACTGGAGGAAGGTTGTACTGCAGATTCCCAAAAAACAACAAAAAAAAAAGCTACACTGTGGCCATGACATTTTGACTTGGGAGTTCTTGTTCAGGACATTTTTATTTTTCAAAAGAAGTTCTTGTAATGAACCATAGCAGCTGGGCCCAGTGCCTAGAAGATCCATCCTTTTAACCGCAATTACTTTTAAATCAATTGCGTATTTGACCCGACCCAAACCCTGACTTCTAGCCTTAATCAAATACATAAGATTCTTACTTATAACCTATTCAGTTGAAAGTAGTCTTAACAAGGTTTACTAGGGACCTTCTACACATTAGACCACAAGTTGAATGTTATGTGTTCAACTGGCTTATAAAATTGCTCACTCACACTTATGTTGAATCCCATGCGTTAACATGAGCAGGTACTTAAATGCAAGACTTTTCACAACCTGTATAGGCCGTATGACTACATAAGAATTGCATGCCTTCTTTCCAAGTGTATAATAAAATAATACTTCCAATAACCTGAAGGCTAAAACAAATACAAATGCTCCATGAGAGGCATATCTGAGAGTTTCATGGATTCCAGTGGCCTTCATTTTAGAGAAAAAGACAAATTAAGTTAGCAAATAAATCGGACACTGCCAAAACTTGTGTTTCCTGATGTTCTAAGTCAAATAATTGCTTGGAATTCCACTCAAATAAGTTATTTGGCCATGTACTGTGTACCAGTTCAGCCTGTTAGCTTGTTGCCAATGCCAAGAAAACCGACTGACATCATTGTGACACCTGAGAGATTGACAGATGTGATTATGTTTCTAACAAGAATCACAAAAACCATGTGATAAAAGGCAACATAAACCGCATATATGTATATTTATATATATGCAAATATATGGAAATACGTTTAACATATGCAATCCTGTCTACAATCTTTGCGCATACAAACACAAGCAAAGTTTTCACACTTTCAAAAGGCAACAAAGTGAGTCATTTTTCCAGTCTCAGCCCTGAACAATGATCCCTCAGTCCTATCAAAAGGTTGCTTTGCTGCAAGATACTTTTTTTCCAATGATGCAATGATGCAGTGCACATTTGCTGTGACATTTGTGCTGGGAAAGTCATTTTCTGAAAAGGTTCATTCCCCAGCGATAAAATCCATATTTCTTTTTGCCTCTGCCTCACATGGCCTGGATGCCCGAGAATTACGTGTTGGGATTGGCTACGCGACAGAGGCCAAATAAAGTGGGTGTTATGATTGGCATGGACAGCCACGTTTGAGAGAAACAGGTGTTGTTCATTGGCTCACACTGATGTGCCCATAGCTGCAGAGGCTCGCGATTGGTGGAGGGAAGACACCACCGCTCGGGGAGGAAGCTGCTGATGCCGGGCATGTTTGTGGGCATGGGACGGTCAAGGCAGAGGGAGGGGAGGGTGAAGAGGGAGGGGAGAGAGGGCGCCGCGGAGAGAACAGACCACCTGGATCACGGGCCTCAAAGGCTGGCCTGACAGAGTCAATCTGAACAACAGTGAACAGAAGACAGCCAGTCTGCTGACTTCCCCTCTCTTGCATTTTCACTGGCAGCTTTCCAACAAACACACGCCGTCCAGCAAGACTTTCAAAAGGAGCTTTAGCTCGGGTTTTTCCACCAAGTTAAGGGGGATTTTTTTTCTGCTCTGCCCAGTGCAAAGAGAAAGTAGATCAAAAGGCTCAAAAAAAACTAAGAATAGTCAAGAATCGTGATTGCGTCTAAAAGGATAATGGTGTGATTAAACATTACGTATTAGAAGGCACTTATGAAACAAACTCTTGAATAATTTTGCAATCTTTAAACGGATATGAAAGTGCTCGTACAGTAGCAAGATTGATATCAAAGTTACGACAAAAAGCCGTTTTGTAGTTACGGCTTATTCATGAAATAAATGAAAGAAACTGGTTTCAACCTTTATAATTCTTCAATTGGGTTCAAAGCAGGAGAAAATGCACAAGTCTGAACTTTTTGTACGTTCCCAAATTGGGTTTGTGTCTCGATGGGATAATGGACAACAGGTGGTTGATGATGACCACCTAAAAGCTCAGAAGACTTTCAAAAACAAGCTTCAGTTTGGGTTTTTCAACCAGTTTCAGGGGATTTTTATTTTTTTTTTTGCTGTGCTGTGTGAAGTGAAAAAATTGACATTTTCTGCTTGTTAGGACGCCCTACCATGTTCACTTGTTAAAGTACTGAATCGTCATCAGTCATTTTTGTTTAGCAAAAAGGGGTTAGAAGCCTGAATAATGAGGAAAAAAACATCCTTCAAAACATCTTAGTTACTTCTGTTATATATTCAAGTCCTAAAAATCAAACGTTAAAAAATGTTCCAAAAGATCATCCACAATCATGTTTCCAAAAGAAATCAAGTATGTTCTTGTTTACACTTTAGAAATGAATTTCTGTACATTGAAAAAGTTACAAGGCAGCTTGCAGTCAAGAAAAATAAAACCTGATTTTAACAACAGGTTAGCCTGGACTCGACGGCTCTCACTGCACCTGAAACTCGTTTTCATATCAAAATGTCTCAGACAGGAGCTTTTTTGCAGTTTGGGCAAACACAAACTCATGGCACATAAAGAAGTGTGGCGGTGTGAAAGAGTTCACAGTGTATTTGTGCTGCCTATGGTCCACGTGGGCTGTCACACATTCATCAGCCCGCTACCTTCTGTCATCCTCCGGTCTCCCGACTGAGCCTTTTTACATTACTGAGAGAAGCTGACCTGGGCTGACCCAGGCACTCAGCCGCCATCAAGTCTATGCAAGCGGCTATAAACGTGGTGCAGCAGGAGTAACTTATTCACATGTTTTCTTACTTTCTCTTCCCTCTTTTTTTTTCTTGAGTCTTTCTTTGTTTTAACTTATTTTTCCTGCCCCCGTGACCCTGCATCCTCCTCTATGAGGTCATTCTGCCATGACTAACAGGGGTCCTCAGGGTAAAGAGGGTGTGGGATTCCTCTTCTTTTCCGATTTGCCTTTAAGCATACTGCACGGGGGGCCGAGGGGAGGGTGGGGGAATAGGAACAAGAGAAAACATCCAAACATCAACAGAGGAGAAGAGGCTCAGCCAAGTCAGCAAACCAGTGGGAGGAGGCCACTGACAGATAACTCGCACACAAAAACACAGCTCCTCATTACCACACACATGCTGAAGTGTTTTATTTGGACTCAACACCATGTGATAGTTCTGAGGCTGAGATTCCTGGCAGCCTATCTCTCTTCAGCTGAGAGAAACTTCGTCCTCTTGCCATGGGAGTGTCAGAACAGGACGGTGGAGGAGGACAGAACTCCTGCGGTCACACGTTGCCTTCGGTGATAAGTCCTGGATCTTTTACAAACACACACACACATACACTGATATCCCAACCACAGAGAAATGATTAACATGCCAATTAGACCAGGAAGCAGCAGGCCTCAAGGCCTCCTTCTTTTTTTTGGCCATAAATAGAATTCAAACACATATGCAAATACGCACGAGCACAAATACTACACCATGCATGAAAGCACATTGCGCACAGGGATGAATGCATAAACATACAGATACCATGAAATGATCAACAGTCTTCATTTCAGTACCCACTGCCATCCACCTACGCACAATATCCATATTTAGACTTAAATAATAAACATGTTTGCCCCTCGTTTGCTCCATGTAACCAAGTATCCAAAAGAAAATGCCAAGGAGACGCTGCGGAATAGTGTTAAAATAATATGATTAACAGAGACGGAGTGCATAACAATTCCAGTAATCAATTCACTGTTTTATTCATCGTCAATGAATGATTATAATGTGGAGCACTGAAAAGAAAATCATTTCAAAAACCCAAGGTATTCATTTTACACCAGAGAAAACTGTATATTTGCACAGACACAATGAATGTTAGGCATTTTGGCATAGTACGTGCCTTAATTGATGTTTAAAATTCAAGAACTAATCAATCAACTAACCGTTTCAACGCCATTACAACTGAACCCTTTCAGGTTTTGTAACTGTAGCTCAGGCGATGCTTCAGCTTCTGGGAAACTGCGATGGGCTTTTCGATTCGGACTTATTTGCGGACATTTTGCAGATGAATCGATTCAATTAAAAACATTCAATAGACTCACTGATTATGAATACGGCACAGAGTGACACGCGGCAGCGTCATGTCAGGGACAGACAATCGGAAGGACCAATATGAGCTCGGAAAAGCAGCGCCGTGCATCTCGGCCTGACACTGACTGATAGCTGGCTGTGGATCCTGAGGGGCATCGGGAGTTTAATCACCCATAACCGCAATTACAGACGTACACGTCAGACTCATAAAGCACTGAAACAAGATGAGCGCCTCCCTCCTCTCCTCCCCTTGGCGCACATCAGCCAAATTCCACTAAAGCTCAAGGAGGAGCGAGGGAGCTGAAGGCATAAGCTCAGAGACAGAGTGGGAGATCCCTACCTACTGCACTGCATTAGAGGGAGAATTGCGGCGCATTAATTAGTGCTTTTAATACACTTATGAGCCATAAAACAAGTCGTTAGGCACTCGCTGTGTAGTACTGTTGCCTTGTTGTCAAAGGGAAGAGGTGTGTTGTGCTTCTACTGAAGATATTTCAAGATCTCTAAGAGCCTTGAAACACAAGATTCAAAAGGACTGAACTACTGCATTAGTGACTGCACAAAAAGAAAACATTAACATATCAAATACGCAAACCCACGTACACACACACATACCTAAAGTGTGCGTGTGGATGTGCACGCGAGCACACACCCTTAATGATCACATAAAAGCTCATAGTACACCGTAAGACAGGCCTTAGGATGGATTAAGACGCAAGCCTTTATCAGTGGGTTCCCACAATCCCCTGTAGAATATCTCTCTCTCTCTATCTCTCACTCTCTCTCACTCTCTCTCTCGATCTCTTTTTTTCACTCCACTCCCTCTTTCCATTTCCCCACCGTACCTCGGGGATAGTGCTGGGAGAAAAAAGAGAGAGAGAGAGAGAGAAGAGGAAGAGAATGATGGAGGATGGTGGAGAAGAAGGGAAAACATAGTTGAACAAGTATGCTAATGGACAGGCCACGGGCGGGAGGTCAACTCCTTTCACAACTCTGCCGTTTGACAGCAGAGCTGCAGACGAGATCCAAAGCCGTCCTTGTGGTCATAATACATCAAGCGGGCAGAATAGTGGAAAGGGAGGCAACACGTAATGAGAGAGATGTTGGCGGCAGCTGGAGTTATCCTTGGATTAATACACTGGATCCGCTCTGCTGTGGAACTGCTGGGCACTAACCCTAACCAGTACACCTACACCTAACCCAAAAATAGACTGGGAGGATATTTGAAGACACTTTGGGTTGTATTTGCTGCTAGCTGCAACCGCAACTAGCAATGAATTTCATTTCTTGTTTACCCCAAGGTGCAAGTTTCAAATCACAACATGACAACTGGTTTAAACATTTAACACCAGTAAGTAAACGGACGAGACGTGAGGTGTGTTTGCTGATGCTTTTCACGTTCAGAGTATCAGATCACCAAGCCTGATCCCAGGCATGCATGTCCAGCCTGTTGCCAATAGAGGGCCAATTTAACACCTCTCCTCTATGATGGTGAGGTGCAGATTAGTCAGGAGCTTCAGAGACAACCTTTGAACTGCAGGGTGGACAGGGGGAGGAAGGGGAGCAACAGGTCACAAGATCACCGGAGCAGTTGATTCATGAGACGTTGGCTGCACAACGCCGCCTCTGTCTCTCCCACATACGGTTCTTACATAAAATAAGCCCTCCGCCAGGGGCAATGAAACTATGTGGACGTGAACATCACAGGAAAACATCCCTTTCCCCCCCTCGTCATCCACACACACACACACACACAGACAGCGAGTGTTTTTCCTCCTCTATCCTCGGCGAAAATCTTCCCACATGATCGGCTCCGACTGACTCCTCAGCGGCACAATGATGCGGGATAAAGAGGGTGGGCTGCCCTGTGTGTGAAAGGTCAACGTCTCCTTTGGGCGCAGGCGAGCGTGCACTGTGTAAACAAGACAGGCAGAAGGATCAATCACGTAGGCCGTATTTATTGGCTTAGTTGGCCGAGAAGTACATCCGCTGGAACATGATTCAGGACTAATCATATGGAGAAAAAGAGGAAGGGAGGGAGAGGAGGGGGAGAAGAAAACAGAAAGTGAAGATTTATGCACAATGCCTATTTAAACCCATGAGCGGAAATGCCATGTCATTTGATAAAAAGCCATAATACTGAATGCCATCTTAGGTGGGCAGCAGTCATAATGTGTCAGAATTACTAGAAGTTGATGGAAACGCGCTGATTCATATTGAATTGTTGATTTTTTACAACTTTTTCATGGGAAGTATGACTATGAAAAAAAGACTGCGGAAGAGAAGAAGACATGCAAGTGGTCTGGTTGATGCATCATTAGCAGCTGTCCGGCCTCTTAGTTATTAAACTGAGAAATTGCTCTGCAATTCACAGCGTAATGAGGGGAAACTGGGGAGGAATATCAAACAGTCCCGACTTCACAGAAGTGACATTTGGAAATGTGAAAACATTAGAATAATCAAGAGTAAAAATCTTTGAGCATCTTCTGTAAATACGTTTCTTGTCGTGTACGATTGGAGGCTCGCACGTTCATGCCGACTGTGTGTGTTTCTAATTTCCCCTCATTTCTCAGGCTTGCCTTCCCCTCGACTTCCCGGCAGCACACAAACAGGAAGGCAGGGCCCTTTGTCTTCCTGGTTTGTTGCGCTGAGGGACTTGTAATATAGAACATGGAAGTAAACATGCAGAGGAAATACAAACTTGCACTGTCTTATCCTGTACACAGGTACAAGTTTGATCCTGGATTATGTAGTATGATGCTGGATGATGCAGAAGCACATCTGTCAAACAGATGTTAATAAAAAAATGAATAAAAAATGGACAAATATCCTGAAACTCCTGCACAACGGAATCACGAGGAAACTCCCAAAATTGGGAGTACAGACAGACCGACTACATCCTGTAAGCATAAATCATAAAATAAAACAACACTGAAACACACTCAACAACACTTCCTTGGATAACAAACAGGAATCCACATTAATTAATGAGACTAGACAGAAGTCACCCACACGTTTCTCCTCCTCTGACATAGTCTGAACGGTGCGAGCAGCTCCCTCCCTTTCAACTCTTGAGTGCAGTCGGATGTACAGTATGCAGTGCTGGATGAAACATCTTGAAGGATTTATTAGTGTCAGCATGTGCCTCGGGTGAAGAGAAAACATAAGATGTTGTTTACAGTCACTTTCGTGTAGACCTCCTGAAGCCACTGCTTTTTTTACTGCATCTTTGAAGAACATTTTGACAAAAGATCCTAAATAAAGAAGAACCTCTACGCAGTCCACTCAACTCAATTCTGTGTGTTGAGCTGAAGCAGCTTCTCTTATCCATGTTTGGAACTCGGTTTTCCTTGTTTATTCAGCAAAATCTGTGCTGCCAGTAATCCAGACGTTGCGCTGCCTCCCTGCATGCTCTTCTATGTGATTTTTCTTTTTTTTTCCTTTTTTTCTTGGAATCTTTCAATATTTGATATGGCAGACTCTGTGAAAACTCCCCTGCTGTTGTTAATGTCATCCAGACCTGAAATCCAGTGGACATTCTGTACATTTCTTGCTGTGCTGAGATGTTTCAGAGCCTGCTTTCATGTCACTCACTTCGTTGAGTTTCTTTTCGAGGATAGACATTATGCGGTCCTGCTTGTCCTGATGTGTTACTAATGCTGCGTCTGTCCTGACATCTATCAGATTCTGTTTCTGGATGTCTGATGGCCAGTGGGAGTATGTTTCAGATCTGACAGCCATGTTATTGTTCTCAGTAATGTCTAATGTTTTGATGTAACTGACTTTTTTTCCTTAGCTGAGCAGATAAGAGAGCACACATCTAGACATCCATCAGGCTGTATCGAGGGAGTTCCATTTTCAGACTCATAAATACACTTTTTATTTAAATTTACTTCCTTTCAACAGTATGTCACAGGCAGAGCCCACTGTCCAGCCCACCATGCTGTCAATCATCACTCAGTCATCATCCTTTATTTGCAAGTTTTATGTCCAAAAAAAGAAGACTTCTAAAAGCAATGTACTCCATATGAATATGAATCCAAGCCACCACAAAACCATTGCCTTATTATACTTTAGGCCCCCACTGACCAGTTAGAAGCAAGATCTTCCCTGTGCCAAGCAATCTGTGGAGCTGAACGATATCCCAACCAATCTGTTTTCTGTTTGTTTTTGTTTTTACTAAAAAAAAAAAAAACAGATTACTATCAAAAGTTTGTCCATTGTGTTACTGTTTGCGGTTGTTGATCGAAGATGCACTTAAACAATTTTAGACATAGCATTTTGTTTGACAGCAGTGGTCCTTTGGGAGGCAGGGGAGGCCTAATGAAAGAGACTATCCTGTTACGTTTAGGAAATTGTAGGATCCAGTGTTTTGTGAGTTTTACCGTTGCTAGAAACCAAACGACAGGATATTTTGGCATCTGATCCTTTGAATTAGATTTTTTTTTTCAATCTGTCTTGTGGGTAGCTAAACTTTATGCCCTTTATATGTTACATTCAAAGAACTCCTTTAAGGAAATGTAAGCACTGATGACAGTCATGTCATCAGGCCCTTCAATTTAGCTTGTTTTATTACATGAAACTTGTAATTTTCTTCAAGGCTTATTGTAAACCCTGTACATCTTGCTGTTGATAACTACTGTGCAAAGTTGAAGTATGCATTTACAAGGAAGTAAGAGATATAAGATACTGTTTTGATTGTCATCATCATATCTTCATGTTGTGAAAGGTATGCAAATCTATATCTCTGTTTTGAATTCTGCTGACATACAGACCAACACTGTTTGCCAACATCGTGGTTAGACATTAGGTATCATTCCGAGAGATAAAAGATCAATGAGACATTTCCCCAGCCATTAAAGCGGGCCAAAGTCAACTTCTCATCTCTCTTCTTCAGATAGTATCAACATCTTCAGTGATAACTCATGCAGTCTGATAACAAAGAGCTGTAAAGCGGTGTTATAAATACCATATTTAGCTTGCTGCTCGGTGAATAGGGTACATTTCAGGTTACGATCATTATGTAACCTACAGCGCTGCTGCTGTGCTTTGGCATTGATTTTTGCACTCCCACATACTAAATGTGTCGGGGTTCACGAATAAATCATTATGCGCACAGGTAGTGAGAGGCAGAATAAACAAATGTGTAATTATCACATAACACCAAGGTCCAATCAGTGATAATAGACTTGTTTTTCCATGAGCACTAAATGCTCCTTTAACTCCCATGACCTTTGGTAGACAGATGGAGGGCAGAAAAACACGGCAATCTCTCGTTGTATTAAATATAATGATGCCAACAGACACAGTTCTCTGCATATGCTTTCGTTTGTGTGTTAATCATGTCTAGGAGTGTTGCGTGTGCACCTGTACGCACATCAGCAACAAATGTGAGTGTGTGTGGAGCATTTCTGTGTCTCCCTCCGTTCATACATGTGTATTTGGCACTTGATACTGTCTGTCTGCTTGTCACATTTTCAATTTGCGCACCACGCGCCCTGAGCAAAGTCTGAATAATGGAACTGGCGGCACATTGGTGTCGGGTGAGACACCGCCACCACAAAACTAGCCGGCCGGCTGTTGTATAATCATCAGGCTCATACACACGTGCTTTGCCTGTGTATCACAATACATGGAGCAGATGGCAGGGAGGGTGTTAAATAAACACAAATAAATGCTCATAATTAGCTCGGGTTACAGGCAGCTGCTGCTGCTCGTTTTCGCCTTCGACATAGACGTTCGATAAAAATCACACCTTGGCCAACTCTTTGCATAGAAGGGTGGAAAACAAATCTCAGCGCGGAGGATGAACACGTGTCATGTTTTACACAATGCGGTGGCTCAGATCTTCATAATCACTCACCTGGGTGGTACATGCTAAATCTAAAATGCATTTAATCACAGCTGGCAGGACAGAGATGGAGAGCCTTTTGAATACCATACATATGTATATATGTACACAGATTATTTAAATATACATGCATTTGAGCACACATGCACACACGCACACACACAAAAGTGTTCACAGATTGCTTCTGCAAAAAGCAACTGGAAAGGCATTAGGCCGTGGCGGCTTTGTCGCTCTGGCATTAAGCACTTGTCCTGATGCCTTTGTCTCTGCGGGAGAGGAGATCTTTACTTGACAAGCATTAATAGTTAGGGACTAAATGTTCCAGGGCCTCTAGATGGTTTCATAATATTTAGCACAAAACTGTCACATAAATGATTAACTCCTTCCTGGGCGAGCCTCCTGCTCCCTTTGCGAGAGGAAGCGAGCAAAGCAGGTGAGTGTGTGAGTGGGTAAGACAACCGTGACGTACAGAAACGATGTCTTCATCACCTCAAGCTCTGTTTTGTTTTGTTTTGACTACCAGCACAAAATCTGAAGAATTCTTGCATTTCAAAAGGTGACAACTAGCAAATATCTGGCTTTTTTTTTTTTTTTGCTCGATACATGACTCATGAAAGATCAGTGATTTTTCTGTCCATCAGCTATTCAATTGCTCATATCGGGTCCTGCTCTGATGGCTTTTCATGTCGTGTTGATATTTTTATTTCACATCATGCTGCCCCTCTAGTAAACTCAAACTTTGTGAAGCAGGTAATCTTATCAGTATGATTCATAAAGGTCTGGCTAACTGAACCATACAGCCAATACCGTCTGATAAATAAGAGATATGTCAATGCTGAGCCATCGGGTTTCGACTTTGACTGTGCCCCTCTCCCCTCCTCTTACGATCTCTTACTGGCTCCGCTGCCTTCTCTGGATTACTGTGTCGTTCCCCATCCTCATTTCAAAGTCATGGCACCACGGCTGCATGGCCTCGTTAGTCAATTAACTCAATGTCACTGACTATAATGGTCTTATGGACATGGTGCCCCTGTGGCGTTTGGAGCGCTCTTTCACACAGACTCTACTCTATCGCACAGTCCCATTGACTGGGCCGTCTGCATGGTCAGGCACTAAAAGGTCAACTTTCTGCAACAGTTCCCCTGCTAATGCCCCAGGTCTCTCTGCGCCCCAGGTCCATGGATGGTGGGTTAGAGGATGAGTGAATTCTTATAACTTCGATCTTATTTTCAATAGATTCTCCCATCATTGTTGTTGTTCAATGCAACATTGTACTCACCATGTCACTTGTTGAGCAGTTACATTATCGGGTTTTTCACAAGTCCTTCTGTTAGCCAAACTTATCTGGAAAAGAGCTAAAATGATTACTCAGTCTGCTGGGTTATTTACAATCTCTATGATCGTCTTACTGCTAGGAATGATGACTAAAACAATGACCCATTAAGTATGAAACTGATTTTGCTCAAACAGAAAACAACCACTTCGACCCTCACTTGGACTTTGAGACTTCTTCCTTCTCGACTGTTGTCCTGTTTGTTTGGTAAAACAGGGGCTAAAGCTTTAGTGTCGCCACAGCGACCACAGTCTGCTCCTCTAGGGCCGCCAGCTTCTCAGACCAGCACTGTGTCCCGACAAGATATTTCCATTAGCCGCTGCATTACCATCACTTCCCGCCTCACTTTCTCCATGCACCTCAAGAAGCGTCTCTCTGAAGGGAAAGCACATGGGAGTTGCAAACGCTTCTCCCCCACTTCAACCTCTCACATCCCAGCATGTACTGGCCTGCATTAGCACACTTGGGTGGGCCTGTTGCTGTGCAGCAGAGACATGTGACATTGGGGAGGTCAGGGCTCTGCCACCTTGACCTCCCCCCACCATACTCATGTGCACATCTTCCACAGACCTTTTTTGACCCTTCGTCCTTTGCCCTACACCCCTCAATTCCCAGTTTGCCCTTCACAAGGGCGTGGCCTGGACGAGCTGGTGTGGCAGGTGCTACATTTCTGACCTTCCACTTCATGAGATCGGCATCAGTGACATTGGATCAAGCACTCGGTTGTGCTCCTGCTCCCTCCCCCCATCGCCAGGCTGGCTATAATGCCAAGCATGTCGGATCACTTCAGCATCAAAATACCGACAGCCTCCTCCCCCTTTCCTCTCTCTTCATCCCCCAACATCCCTGACTGTCTGGCTCTCTCGCTCTCTCTCTCCACTGTTTCTCCTCCTGGGGCAGGGGGACGCTTGCAGTCTGATGATCTGTGGCTGCTGCTGCCCTTCAAATTCCCATCGACGAGGACAGAGGCAACTGACCATAGTGAGAAGAGGAACAGCCAGAACCGCTAGTGACGGCGTCAAGCTCCCAGTCCACTCTGAAATAACACCTGAGCTCCCTCACCACCTACTTAACACACAGGCCAGTGAACAAATACAAAGTGGACTGAGATGGACATGCAGGAACACAGCTGTAACATTTTGATGAATCTCACTACGTTTTAGAGGGATAGAAAATAATACAAAGAAAATAAGAGTCTAATGCCACGTAATCAAACATTGTGTCCCAATGTTCGGACTGCAAACGTGACATGTTACACGTTACTAAAGCCAAGAAAAATGTTCCTGCATTCTTGTGCTGTTGTTCTTCATAGTTACCAAAGCAGCAATGGATGTTGCAAGCAAAGCATAACAACGAGAAAATGCATGGTTCCGAGAGAAAATAAGACTTGATAAATAAATCACAGAAATTGGCCTCTTCCTTTGGTCTGGCCTTGTCCAAATATCTGGCCCTGCTGCCGTTAGCTGATCCAGATGTTCAATGCAAACTTTTAAAGATGCTCCATCATTTTTAATGAAAAGAGGAAAAACAAAAGAGGCAGCTTAACTGATGGCATTTCTAAAACAAAAAAAAAAAGGGGGGGAGTGGGAGTTTTTTATTTTCTTTTTTATTGAGAGTAAATAATTTTTTTTCTGCATTTTATTTTGGTGATTTATCCCTGCCTGCGGTGTACTTTTCTGCACACAAAGAACACATTTCCCACTGTTTGTTTGCACAGTGGAGCGCAGTGTGTCTTAAGCCAGCAGTCCGACTGTTCTTTTTGCAAATGTGACACACATGCAATTTCATATCCCGATCCACCATTGTTTATCTGTGGTTAGAGGAGGCCAGTGCCCCTCAACGCTTAGTCGGCCTCACTGTTATAAACATGGCACTCAGGATCTGTCTTAAGCAGTGGGGAAACTGCTGCAGTGAAGTGTCTATCAGCTGGCCAAAGCAGAGGTAGAATCAGGACTGAGATATCTCGGTTCAGACGTTCATTTGTATTCATGACATTCGTTAATTTGCCCACATATTTTAGTGGCATACCCAACGTGCTACACAGTGATTAACATACTGTTCTGTGTTAGGCGTCATGGGGCCTGAAGAATGAGAACTTGCTTATTCATGTTTAATTGATGTTAATAAAATATGCAGGGTTTCTTTTTCCTTTTTTTCCCCCCTTTTCCCTTTCCAGTTGCAAACCTCACACGCTTTACTGTAAACCTCACTCCTCAACGGGTCAGGATCAACTCCGAGGAGAGATGGAATCTGTGGTGGAGGGAAATTTCACCTCATCTGCATAAAACTGCCTCTGAGAGGATATGTTATGGACGGGTTAAATATGAGGATGCAACAGAAAATGAATTGAAAACTAAAATGACTGTTCTCTGCTTGAAAGAATATAAAAAGCTCTCTTTGATTTTAACAATGGATACATTTGTATTCAGCTCAAAAATTCATTAGGCATTAAAATATGCTGTACTCCTGGTGATTTGAATGTAAATGTTGTTTCCTTTTCACTACTATGATTCAACTCACAATGATAGCCTTGGAGAATTTGAGATTAGATAAATTCAAGTTCAAGTCTCAACCCTCAACTCTCCCAGCCTCAATTACACTGTGGAAATGACAATGATGAGGGACACGACCACTTCCTGTCTGTCCCCTGTGTCCCTGGGCTGCCTGCTCTGCCTCGCTCGGTGCTGAATTTGAGCTGTAACAATGAGATAGCATTTCACTCTGATGGTGCTGCTGGGGGATTATAGGCTCAAAGAGTTATCAAAGGCTTAGTCGCTCTGATTTCTAGTGACCTGCCGTGGATGGCTGCAGTCACTCTGTGCCAGCGCTGAGACCTCCATCTCTGCAGATGCATCCGAGCTGATGGGGGGCCATGTCACTTTGGGGAATCCCACTGGCAGACATGATGGACAGGTATTATGGGTATTCAGTGAATCCCCCGTCAGATAAAAGGACTAGCATAGAGGTTCTCAGAGAGCAGTACAAGCAGAGGCAAAAATAACAGCATTGGAAATATGCAGGAAAACTCCTATTATTAAACAAAACAAGAAATAAGCACTTCCAACCTACTGGCATTTTAGCTTCTTTGAGTTTTGGTTGCACATAGAGAAAATTGAAATATTAATTAATGTAGGCTTCATTTTGACTTTTTATTATACTTTGGCTTTCCAATAGCTCACTTGTTGTGCAAAAATTACTAAAAAATAAAGCTGTAACCTTATATTAAATAAGAATTTGCTAGCTGTAACCTTTTAAATTGGGAAACATCTGCCAACGCAGTTTTGTAAATTTGCAGTGAAGTTGTTTTCAATTACATGACAGACTTCTCGACAATGAGCCAGCAGGACAGAGATATCATCAGGCCAAATGTTAGCACGCCATTATTGTTCTTATGTTTACACGTATAAGGATACACAAATCCCCTCCAGATAATATCATTTCATTACATTACATTTGAGCTTCTCGCCCCGATTAGAAAGCCTCATTCAATTGTCAGACACTTCAAAACCAGCAGCATGAGGGGCTTGTATATATTGTGAACCACAGCCAGTATATCTCACAGTATCAGATAAGTTTAGTATAAATGAAAGCAGCCAATTATCTGAACAGTTTGGCAGTTCTTATCCCAGTTATGACAAACCCCAGTCCTCTGGCCTCAAGTAAACACTCTACCATTAAAAAGAAAAATGCAGAGATTAGCAGCTTAAGATGAGTCTGGATAGTTGTGGCTTGTGTATTAAAAATAACCTGTAGTGTGCATCCTGAATGAATTGGAGCCAGGGCTCATAATCGGCAGCTTGGCGTCCTCCAGCCCCTCTGGCTCCTGACCTAACAGGAAGCAGCCAGGGAGAGCACGGACTCTGGCCAGCCAATTAGAGCATGGGGAGCACGGAGCATACTGAGGCTAACGAGCTCCCTCTCTGTGACCCTCCTCACCTCTGCAGGACCCTGCGATAGGAAATATGAGGAGTCGGGAGCCACTTTAAATCCATGCCAACCAACACCCCCCCCACCCAACCACTCTCTTTAGCCTTCTTCGGCTCCCCACCCCAACCTCTACTCTCAAACCCTGCTGTGTGACCACAAGGTCTACAAACACATGCTGCCTCTCTCCGGAGGCCCACCACATGGCTTTTTTACTGCCGCGCTGATGCTAAAAAGCAACACACAGAAAAACAATGAGCGCGTACATACACATTCCTTGCACGGGCGCTGGAGCTGTGTCACTTGCATTTCACTGTAGTTTACTCTGGCCTGGTTCTAGGTGGAGAAGCAATGGAGACTCTTTCCAAGTACTCTGAATAGTAAATGGGTTCCAAATTAATTGGCAGGATTTGTGAGGCAGTGAGATAATTCTTCACTGTAATGAAGTGGGACTGCCGTGAACACTAATGTGGTTTGGCTTTAGGTATAATTAGTAGTTATTTGCCTACAAAACTCCACCAATAATGAGTGATGGATCAAAAAAGGTAACCGAGCACCTGGTGGGTTAAACTCAGGCACAGGCAGTGAGAAACTAAAAGGTGGGACAGTCGTCATGCCAGTGCGTTTCCGGCACGCCACTCAGCCACAACTAAAGCCAATGAAATAAAAAAAAGAGGGGGAGCCAATAATAATCATCAACGTCCAACACCCCCACCCCCTTTTCTCTGCAGGCAGAATTGGTCCTGTCATTTGGACCCTCCAAACACAGACCATATGTGGGTTCAGCCCTGGCAATCAGACTGCATTGTGGAGCAGGCGGCTGAGTTCATCAGGAAAAAATTAGCCCGCCGCTCTGCAGGCCTCTCTCCCATTGGCCAGTCACGCGGCCCGCTCTGTTTGAGGGCACCCCAGACATTCCTGCGGATAATCTTTTCCATTCCTCTGCTCAGCTCGGTGAGGACAGACCAAATCACAGCACAAGGCCTGCATTGTGAGGGCCTTTTCAAAAAGCCCTGTTTTCAATGCTGTCTCTCTTTTATGCTTTCCCTCTCTCTCACCTCATACACCACAATTCCAAAAAAGAAAAAACGTTTTTCCCATCATGACTTTTTTTTTCTCATAAAAAAAAAAAAAAGAAAACACTAAATGACTGCTTTTTTTGAAACGATCCTGTGGAAAAGCGAAGTCCCGAACACTACGGTTCTCACAGTCCCTTTCCAGTAAGAGTTTGTTTTTGAAAAGCCCAAACAATGTAAAACCGCTGAAACCAGAGCCTGGCCACATCAGTGTGCGGCCAGGAGTTCAGCAGATCGCTGCTGAATACGGCTCCCCGGGCGAGGCTCGCAAACCTTCCCAGAAACCTCCTGCTTGGTCACCGCTACATGCCTCGCACCTCCCACAGCAGCTTGTCATTGTGGCCGTAGTCGGGCGGCTGGAACGTCGAGATTGGAGGACAATCACACAATCTGGGGACACTGGTGGATTTATAGTAACACGTTCCATAATTAGACCCATGATTATTACAGGGTCTATAAACTTTAGACTCCAGAGCGGCTGTCCAACCTCTGCAGCTATGACTTAACAGTTACTTCACTTTCTCTAGAAGTACACTGTGCTCTTGGCTGCTCAGGGGGCATTTAACACACCACTGAATTGGTTTAACATCTCCTGTAGTGAAATAGCAACAACAAAAGATAGGAGAATCCTTCAATTTTCAACACTTTCACTCCTCCTCTCCTCTCGCCCCTGAATCTGTGGTAGACAAAATAGTCTTATGTGACTCGTATCACAGTGTGCTACGGCTCTTAAAATAGCCATAACACAAAGAAGGAAAACCTTTAACATACTTCAGCAAGACTACACTTCTAATCCAGATGCTTTTAATTGTTCAGGAAACACGTCCACCCTTACTGCAGGCTGTGACAGTAAAAAATGTTGCAATCAATCATGATAGCTCTGTAAAATACACAACGATGGGGGTGGTGTTGGTGGAAAAACTGTGCACCTCAGCGATCATGCTGAAACTTGTCCATGAAAAAGTATTTTCCTGTGAAAGAGCGGGTAGTGGGTTCTCATCTTGTCTCTACTGAGAAAAAATAATAATCCTTGATCTTCCAGATAAAAATAAGATATACAAGATTTGGACCATATTTACTTTCAGGAGGATTAAAAATACAGTAAGATATAATCGCTTCTTTATAAACGTTAGACAAGCATACAAGTTGTTGTTTCTTTAGAAATGTCAGACCATGTGGGGAGATGGGCATTATGTCCCTGCTGCAGGTTCAGGATGAGTGTGTCCCATTTTAAACTTTCACTTTCCTGTTACAGAATGGTCCCTGTAACAACCAGGCAACATTAACCAAAAGTGATTGCTGTCTGGGTATCAAATATGATTTACCAGTGCACTATCTGTCCACATTTCCACTCCTCTTACAGGGTCATCAAGGACGACCGTGATTCTGGTTCTTGAGGGCAAAACTTTCACTGGAATAAGATGAAAAAAAAAAAGAAAAGAAAAAAAGGAAATAGATTTGATCAGTGTAATCATATTGGTAAATTTGATTGCGTCTTTTCTTTTTTTTTTAATTGGCAGATGCATTGGAATGATTTCAATTATGGAAAGACGTTAAAGCAGTTTTGATACCAACTAGAGAGAAAGAGACATGCATGGATTCTCTCTTTGCTTATCAAATTCATATTGTACTCTGGTATAATATTTTAGCTGTTATCTAGAAGTTTTGATATAGAACCTTGATTATTTCTTTGGTTGTGTTAACAGCGTTAAAGAGGAAAAGATGTGCTTTTCCTCTTAGTATGTTATACTTTTCTTGAACATTTAAAAAAAATTAAACATTTTCCCCGATTTTTGTCCTGGTTTGAAAAACAAATTACAAAATTTCATTTCACAACTGGAAAATTTAATATTGACTTGTACCTTTTTAAATCCAATGAACCACTTCACCCAACAAATTACACTAATGCAGGTAAGAGCACTTCAAGTAAGAAAGAACAAAAAAATAATTGAAAAATGAATTAAATCAAGCAAACCAGGAGTCTAGATTATTTTGTAGTGCTGCTCAAAATGAAACAAAAGGATGAAACCCTGAACTAATTCAAAACAAGACAAAGAGGAAAAGCTCCTTCTGTATGAAATTATATTCTCCAACAATAAATGGCAAATTGTTTTGTGAGATCTTCTATATTTATAGGAACCGGTTTGCTCAAAGCTTATTCAGAAACCATCAGAATGAGGAATGAGCCTTCCATGGACAGAGTTTAGTTCAAAGACAGAAAATTGAAAATTATCTAACTTGAAATCAAACAGCTGTTCTCGTGGAGCTGTTTATATGTTTATGTGACTTTGTCTTGCCAAACCAGTCACGCTCCCCTCACATGACAGGCAGCTCAGCTGGTCACAGCACTGACACTGCAAAAGGAGCGAACCTTGGGGATGGAGTGATAAATGTATCAGCATAGACCATGTTCTGCAGGGCTCTGTCTTCTATTCCACTGGCCACATACCAGACGGTTCACTTCAGAATATCCACTGATGTCAGACCCTGCCCGCCTGTGAGGAGAAGGTGGGTGGGTGGGGGGTGATCTCAGAGCACCTCTGTTAACTTGTCCATCAGTGGGGCTCCACATGCAAAGACACCTTCAAGCATAAAAACCGGACTGAATGCTGCCTCCCCTCCAAGAAGGCCTCTAGCCACACCTTTGACCGGAGGCGAGGTGTGAGCATGTGTGTTTGTGCAGCAGAAACAGCCAATACTGACGTATGGCAAAACCAGTTAAAACTAATTATCACAGAAATTTAAATGAGATCCAAACAAACACCTTTCTATGTGGGGGATTTTTAATTAGATAATTTGGTTAAATGCCACACATGCAAATATATTAGTACGACGTGATATCTTAACTGGACCTAATAAAACTTAAACTATATAACTGGTGTCTGGAAAATATAATTTTCAATCTCCCTTTGATGTCTTGAAAACAGATTAAATCAAATTAGATGAGACGTTGTTCTGGATGATCAGGCAGTCTCAATAGGTGCATCAGATCATGAGGCTCCTCATGACTCATTTTTCTAACCTGCAAATAATGATCCATTCTTACAATCTGATAAGAATACACGATAGCATACATAATAATAAATGAGGGCGGGTGCATTCCCCTGTGTTTTACACAGGAACCGGCAAGTATCCAAGTAGCAACAGGTTTGTTTGCACAGTCCGTGTTACCTGAGGATAGGCGGCGCTGATGGAGTGGACACATGCCACTGAAGCAGGAACAAGGCTCGCTTGAGCGACCTCGTTGCATGGGAGGAGCCAACGAGCACTGGGGCTTCAGGAACCCTGTAATGAAAGAGACGAAGGAAAATGAGAGACAGAAAGACCAGATATACTACATATACAACTAGAATTGAAAGAGGGCTTGTGAGCATGCTGATATAACAAAGATCCCAGCTGAAAAAAGGCTGCCAAAATGCCAAAATTGAGAATCTGCCTTGAGGGGCTCTTTGTTTGGAGGTCACAGGGTGAGGAGCGAATGAGTTAAATATATATATATATTCCCACCAGCACTGTACACTCATCAGACCCAGCAAACCTCTCACATTTACAGATCTGTGGCCGACTGGCCGTCACCTTAACCTTCTCAGCAGTGGCACCGCACCAGCTCACTGCTCATGTCAGCTCTGCGGCTGTACCTAGGATGAGGGCTCCGGAAAAGTGGATAGAGCCTGCAGAGTACTGGCTAAGGCTGGACTGGAAGAGGGCAATAAGCGATCGGGCACAGGCCCAAGGTTAGCAGCTCTGTATGGGCAAAATGCCAGATTACGCCATGATGCCTTGAGGGGCTGGACGAGGCCGTCTTACTGTCTGTCTCTGGGGTCAAGGAGGTCATTTTCAATAGGGAAGTCATTATCCAGCACAATGAAGCAACTGAGTAGGCTGCACCCCCTCCGGACCAGAATTAATTCGTCACGGACATTATCCAGCAAACAGGAAGAGCAACAAATAAACCTAGAGTAGATTGCCAAAAATAGAAATGTTTGGGAGAAATATTTTTTGAATTACAGCATTCTAATATTCCACTGTGAAAAACAAGTACATACAAGAGAAAGCTGGAACCAAATGAATAATACTTTGCGAATATGTGTCAATATCTGACGACGGAACACTAATTAACTTTTTTTTAAATTCCTGAATACCTACTGTAGACTTTGTGGCATTTCATTTCATGACTAACACTGTAGCCTGTAGCAAAAGTGGAAACTTCTGTGAGAACTTTTCTTAAAAGGAGGATCCACTCAGGCTTTATCGACTGGGTAGCTCAAGCGGATCTCATAGGCATTGGCAGATCACTGCAAATCCAAACTTTATTCATTCCTCATGAAGACCTTTAGATTTCCAGCAAACATCAAGAGCAGCAGCCGGAGGAGCCCTCCCGCCCCCCAACCACCACTGTGTTTCCGAGCCCATTCAAGCCCCTTTATTGCCACCATGAAAAACATGTCACTCCGGATGAGCTCAGAGAATGACATTTAAAACAGGCAAAGGGATATTGAATTAGTTCCCCATCATAAGCTGTCTGGGATGCTGATACTTTCTGCTTATAAAGGGTGTGCAATTGTGAGTGTGTGCCATGTGCGTGTGCAGTTATGTGTATGTAGGGAGGGAGGAGATGGTGTGTGTGGGGGTGGGGGGGTTCATGCCTGATGCATTCTTCAAAGCTTTGATTAGCATTACGGATGAAGCAGCAACTGACAAAGCAAAGCAAGTCTGGACCAGCAAGAGCAAACACAGACAGACTGAGATCATCCCAAAGATCATGAATTAAAATGAAACAGACGACGAGGGCATTTTGACTGTCTCATTAGACCAGAAGCTTCTAATGTTTGTATCCTATTGTTTACCAAGCACAATAACGCTATTCTTGTTATCAGATGTTGGAAAATGTCATTGCAGTTACTCGCTAAGTTTCACTGCCATCACTAAAAGTATCTTGGAAAGGCATTAGTAAAATGTAGTGGCAATTTAAGAGCTGACTGGATTTGAGTCAAGACCGTGTGTGTGTGTGTGTGTGTGTGTATGTGTGTGTAAGATCTGAATAAGTTTTTTATTAGATTAAGGATTAGCTCACCCCAAAATACAATCAAACTTTGCTTCGCTTGGGTGCAATGTGTCAACTGAGAGTATGACTGGCCAGAATTTGAAGATATGTCATCACCCCTTTACAAGAACTTTGCAATGATGAAGAACGTGATGGTGAAGCTGTTTGATGTTGTGCCATGCATACAAAGAATATAATCCAATAATCCAGATCCAGAACTCGGGTGCACACATTTCAAATTATACAACTAAAGTAAAACAAAAACTAAAATGTCTGACAAGAAACATTTAAAACTTAGAGATAAAAAAAATGGAATTGTAAACTGTGAAAAAAAAGGCTAATTAATGGAGCACATGGAGATAAGAATAAAGGTTAATTAACAGTACTTGTATCCTCAAAGCGCTGACAATTTACACTAAAAAACCTAAATAACAAAAGAGGATTTGCATAGTAGCACTCTTCCCACTTGAGTATCTCAATGCAGAAGGGTTTTTCTCAGTATTCATACATGCGCTCTGTGTGAGGGAGAAAAAATAATCTTTGGAGAGTTTTATAGAATTTTGATTCAAAAAAAAGGTCCTGCCCCATCTACTACAGTCCAGAACATTCCTGCTTGTACAAAGGGGTTGAAGGGCAAACAATGACACATGGTATAGAGCTCTGAGCAATGTCACTGAACATTAAGGCATTAACATATGAGCCCAGGCTCCCAGTCAAGTTGGGCTTTTCCAAAATCAAGAGTAAACTAAGCAGACAGCAGCTCCCCCACTGCAAGCCATCCACCAGAATAATGTTCCCATGGGACGGAGTAATGCTAAAGTATGGCGTTCAAACACTTGGAATTTCAACATAAGCTTGAAGACAGAGTTAGAAAATGGAACAAATTAGTTTGACCCTGAACTTGATCTCAGCACTTCTGAAAGAAGAAACTTCATCCTTTGCCATTTTCAATGTAAACACACAGATCTATCAATTCCATTAAACTGATCATTGTCAGAGAAACCAAATTACAAAAAAAACCTGACAGTCATAAAAACATTTGGAAAACTATGGATTTGAGAGGCATGTATGGTGTATTTTTCCTGTTGGCATTGCAAGTCATTTTCAGTGAAGGGCTTTACTTTTTCAGGCCTTCAACTAAATGATGAAAGTGCAGCAGAAGCCC
The DNA here is from genome assembly GCF_000972845.2 of Larimichthys crocea. NCBI lineage: Eukaryota > Metazoa > Chordata > Actinopteri > Sciaenidae > Larimichthys > Larimichthys crocea. Next base: position 2,841,259 of record NC_040014.1, on the reverse strand, counting down.
GGACATGTATGTGCAGGCTCAAGATCTGCTGTCATGACTGGTAAGGCTGGTACATGTCTTGTCATTAAATCATCTCTATCACACTACATCGATGTGTCTCATATGCTTTAACAGGAGCTTCATTACAGAAACGTTTGATCTCTCTCTTCACTCCTAAGCAGCAAGAATCTCATTGGCTTTAATAACCATACGATCCAATCTGTGGGGAACAAGCACAAACGCCCCCCAGCCCCCCACCACCACCACCACACCGGCAGCCAACCAGCATTCATCCTTACTGGACATCACTGGGCATCTGAGCAATGTAAACACGCTGGGGGTTTCCTCATTAAAGATAGGCTGCTAATGAAATCACATCTAGCATTTACAACTTTGTGCTAATGAAGGAAAGCCTTTGAGATGGTCCACTAATGAAAAGGCTTTTTATTGATATAAGGCTAATAAAAGAAAGGCTTAATGACAAGGTTCTAATGAAACAAAGGTGTGTAAATTTGCCATTATAACAAAAGTCACTGATAAGGGCACAGTATTTTCCTCATTTATCACAGATACATCAGTGAGAGTGCTTCCAGACTTTACAAGATCCCACAAACTCAAGTCTTTTGAATGAAATACATTCAAGCATTTATGAGAGTTTAAGGAATTGCAGCCGAGCTCTCTTAAAGCGTAGCGATTGTTCGTGTCCTGTGTTGCCAAGGTGATCCAAGCCCAAGGTTAAAGTTCATTGGGCCCTTAATGCATCTCCCAGGTGCAATAAAGAAAAAAAGCCTTTCCCATGTGGGACTCCAGGGGATAAAGTCCCCGTAGAGCTTGCAGAAGGACGGACCAACAGAGGAGCCATCAATTGCCACGGTTACCGCAGTGAATGCCATTCACCTTCAGCTGTATTCTACAGCCTGCCTCCAAGCTCTACATGAAGGAAAAGAAAGAGAGGGACTAAGTTCTACACCGCCCCCCCTGCACAACAGCCTTGAAGACTTGCGTAGGTTCATGAAGGCTGCATGTCCCTGAGGTATCTATTTTATTGGATCAACAACCTCAATGTGCTATTTTGATGACAAAAGGCTATGAATTACTATTTCTATGAATATAAAAATACATGTTGAATACATGCAATAATTTTTTATACTGCAGTGACGACATGTCATGTTATCAAGTATGTGCTGAAATGGTTAGTCCACTTTAGAAATGCATCTTTACTGTTTTATATCAGTATTTCATTGGATGTGGATTTGGATATAAGTATTTCTAACACATTGTGTTTGTTTTTCATTGTTTTCCTAAATCAAGTACAACACTTAATGATGTTTGCTTTTCCCTAAAGAGAGCTAATCCCATGCAGCACAGTCTCATTACACTAACAACTACACTTTGACAAAGCCTGATACAACTCGACTTTCTCTTCACTTCAGTGAGCTCTCCTGCATGGAGCTAAAACACACTACCCATCAGCTGATAATCAAAACACGCCTCATCTGAGCGTTGCATCCTTCTCTGATCCTGATCATCAGCATGGAAAGCATCCAGCCTGCTCCCAAGCATATCTGCTCCATCAGCAAAAAGTCTTCCCTCCCCCTAGATGATATCCATTTTGAAGGGGAAAAAGACACTTTTAAACATGCCTCAGAGCTCTTATTTATCTCAATCAGAACAAAGCCTGAGAAGATCTATCACGACAACAAAGCAAACCTCATAAAGATAACTGCAGGCAATGCTTGGATGTTGATCATACTATTATGCTTGATAGAAAAAAGAGCTTTGACGTGTTTTACACACGTGAACCCTTTGTTGTTTCTACATGTTTTTCTCTGCCTTTCTGGATTGATTACATGCCTTCTTTCAGTTTCAGAAAGACTACCTTTGGGTTGAAATTCCACCCTTAGTTACACCCCATTACTGAGACCTTTAGGGTCCCTGAGCAGCCAAACCAGATACAGGACAGGTCATTGGGAACAGGTGAACTGAATCTGAGGACATATGGTGACCCCTTTAGCTTTGAAAGCACGTACAGGCCTCTGCAGTATGTTGCATATTTTATTTGGTATGTTGTGTCAAACCCACAACTGGATGCCTCTTGCATCAAGGTGTAAGGCTTGTACGCAGAGAAACTGAATGCTACCCTGCTTTACACTCAAACTACAGCTACATAATTTGCTCCGTCTTGGATGAAATTAGCCACCATTTGCCACCTGAGGGCTTCTTTTAGTCCTAATGGAAGGTTAGACAAAATCACCAGAAACAGATACCCATGAAGTCCTTGGCTAGAAGACATAATTGTCAGGTTCAGCCACAACAAATGAACTTGCAGCCAAACTTCCTTTCACAAAATGAAAAAGGAGGTTGAAGTCATAAGTAGTTCCCACATAACTGGAAAACAGAAGTGACTAATATCTGCAACTTACATTTGTTTCTTGAGTCATGAGTCACAAAACCAACCATTGCTGAGGTCTGGTCTGCCAGTAAAAAGTTAACTGGACAGCTTTATTGAATGACTTATTAAGCCACTGTGTTTTGCAAGACCTAAAACTGAGGCGCTTTTGAAATGAACAAGAGCACCTTTCTATAACGGACCAAAAAAAAAAAAAAGAACATGCCTTCAAACTTTGTCTGAAATTCAGCCTGCACTTTCACACAGTTTCAGGATAATGAAAGTGGCAGTTGCCCTGGTGTGGCATTTGACGCTGCAAGGCTTCTGTAGAAAAGGTAGAACTGACAAAGATGACCTTTGTAAAACACATTAAGCACATGTCTATCTTCAGGCAGTTCTCAAAACTTTTTTTTAGTCCTTTAAGGAACACTGATTGAGCTTGCAACTTTGAGCAACTAGACGGTTACTGCACTGAAATATTGTTCCACTCGTCTTCACCTCAACACTAGTTTCTCCTCATTTGATACAGCTTTTTGTAACTACAAAAACCTTGACTGATGAGCTTCTTACATCAACAGCCACAATTAACAAGTGCTGCTGTTCTACTGTCCTTGTTGACACTGGGGATTATGACTGCTCTCGCTTAGCCAGACATAATTCTGTCACTGCGTGAAGAGAACACGTGTCTGGAGGCAACTAGTGACTTGAAAGTGTGGTTGTGGTTGCGGCAAAATCTGCCGCTGACAAAGCTCCGCCCACAAGCTTCCTTCCAATTCCATTGCTGGTGTGAATAACCAACCCCACCACCTTCACAAGTCACTCGGTTGGTTGGTGTAGATTTAAAAAAAAAAAAACTCTTTGTTTATTTATTTTTTTTCTGTCCACACACACACATGTAGACACTTCCCTGCCAAGACCAATACTCAATTGCTTCCAGACATACAGTACACCTGCATTTATAACGGCTGTTAAGCTAGGAAATAAGTAATTTAGGATTATCCTAGATGACAGTTGGATGTATTTCGCTGCATTTCTCCCAGTTTCTCGGGTTCACCTTTCCCACAGTGTATTGAGTATTGTCTTCTCTAAAAGCATTGTATAAAACATTACACAGTGCAGGGGTTAAGCTTAGTTGACACCAAAGCGGTGGTTCTTGATAATTTACAACAGCCATTTGTCTCACTTGCTGTGACGTGATGAAGCCAAAGGCAGGCCATTGGTGAGCAGCCACAGACAAACGGAGGATAGGGGAGGGGGTGCAGGGGTGGGAGAAACTAAAAGACTGTGGTAAATGAGGTTAGAGGGGGAAGAAAAGAAGAGACCGGTTCAAAGACTGTTTGTGCACGTCAGAATCTTTCTCTGGGGCAAACAGGGGAACAAGGGCCTCACTGCAGCCCAGAAGCCAGAGCACCTCCTTGGGCAAACGACTTTAATCAAATTTGTGTGATTGGACACAGAAAAAGCTGCAGGGTTAAAAGAACCTCCTTTCACCCTAGAAAGAACACAAGGAAGCATTTAAAAATCCACTATCCCTTTGCTGATCTTTACAGTAGCTGTTCACATGACGGACTATGCCAACAGCCCCTTTGGTAAAGCTCACACTGGCCCTTTCTCAGCTGTGAAGTATCACCACCAGAGAAGCAAAGATAAAACTTTGTTTTATGTGCTCCCTCTGGATTGTAGATGGAAGTTCATCCAATATTTCGTAGTATTCACGCTGGACTGCACCGCTTCGAACTGGCGTCAAAACTGCTATTTTTAGCCTAGAGTGACGGCTGCAATTGGACACATTTCTGGCCTTAGTTCATGGCCTCGATTTTCCTTGATCATAGCTGACATTTTGGAGTGATCAAAGAGAATCACCTCTAGCAACTGATGTTAAAATAAAGCTTGGCTCCACAGTATGCAGATGGATATTCTGTGGGAGGGTGGGAGAGAGCTAATGCATCAACAGCAGTGCAGAAGCACTCTGGGGCAGAAAGTGAGGTGTGGTACAGCGGAGTGACCTGTGCTCTACTCACTGCCCGCGAGTTCTGGTGGAAGGTCCCAGAGCATGCTTCCTGTTAGCCTGCTAAATTGACGCCACACTCCCATCTCTACAGGAGTCTCACATTAACCTCCTTCTGTCGCCTAGTACATCTTGAATCCGCATACTGAGGATGTAAACATGTACAAATAGCCATGGATACAACAGAAGGAAGGACATGTGCTGCCACCCACGTCCTCTGTTCCATCCTCTTCCGAACTATTTGTTCTATAACTATGACCCAGATTCACTAATCAAGGTTGATTAAAGTAATGGTTTGCATTAACATCTGCTCATTCTGACTTTGTTGCTTTAAGCCTGCATGACACATGTACAGATGCCCAAATTCTTACCCATTCCAATACACTGGCAAATACAGTCTCTCCAAGTTTTACGTTAACTTTTTTTCTTTCCTCTTATGGAGCTTTTTACTTTAATAAGTCGAGTATACCAAAAACAGCATTTTCAATTTTCAGAAAATTAGGAAGAATGTCGATAAACAATCCAAAACCCAAAGACCTTCAAGAAGATGGAACTAGCAAATGTTCAGCATTGATTATGAAAAAAGCTATTCCCACATGTTTTGAGAGACTTATTAATGATCTTTGGATAATTATGTGCCGTTCCTAAAATGGAAATCCAGCTGCATTTTAAAAACAGGATAAAAAGAAAGCCACATACAGAGTATGTACCATGGGAAACACTGTGTTATGTGAAACATATTAATATGAAGTGGTACATAATTCAAGACCTGGAACAAAAACATCTGGAGCCGCAGCTGCCCTGCATGGGTGTGCACTCATAACCAGAACGACAATAAAAATACTGAAATTCATATTACAGTAGAATAAGAATTACACAAGACAGACCACTTTTAGGACAGTTTTAAAAACAGGGATTAAGTGCACTCTTTGGATAAAATGCCTCTTTAAGTTGGACGCATTAAATTGAATAGGGGATTTTAAAACCAGTAAAGTTGATTCCAGCCTGTTGACTGCAAAGCTCCATTAGGGAGTAGACTCCAGAAGATAAAAAATAAAAAAATAAAAAAATTTAAAATCCCATCCAGGATTTCAAATCTACAGTAAATTGGTTGTAAAGTGCACACCTCCGGTTCAGTATCGCTACATGACACTGAGCCAGGCTGGACTGAGAAAGACTTGGACAAGGAAACGGTGCTTACAGAGCAAACTTAAGTTTTGGAATGAAGAGTTCGGGCCAAGATAATGAATGGAGACAACAGGGCTCTCTCGCTGACTAAACCCTCAAGTATCAACATCTCTGGTCCCATATTAATGACATAGCTGTACTTTGAGAATGAGCTGTTTTCATTCTTACTCTTGAAAATAAACACACTTTGGCATCTCTCTTGGCAGCTCCAAGCAATTCATTTGTGAAGGAAATTCAGTAATGCATGACATTACTTCTATTTCTGAGAGAATAAAGAGGACCACTTTTTTTTCCCCCTTTGTTGTAAACATTTTCTTTATCTTGCATTGCATTAGCCTGTGTGTTTCTCAAATGGGGTTACTAGTACCCCTAGAGGTACTCTAGAATACTGCAGGGGGAGAGATACTTTTTTTATGTTAATTTAAATAATATGGATAATTCCTAAAGTAATAACTGTGAATGTAAGTTTTTAAAAAACTACATTTTATGCTTAATATTCCTATTTTCAATGCAATCATTAACTGTCATAAAACCTCAATGAGGAAGCAATAAAACCTACGTCACTACGCCCACTGTGAGCAGCACTGTGCCTGGAAAAAGACTTTGATCACTAGAAAACTAGTCTATACTGTTACCAAGAATGGCAAATGTTCTCACAAGGCCATGATTTGTAGTAATGGGGAAATGTAGCATTAAAGTGTTTTTCAGTAAAATGGTTTAATAAACCATACATTGATGACATGGTGCAGCAGTGTACTCTACCTCTTCATAAATAGCTTTTTTTTTCCCTTTCTTTTTCTTGTTCTGCCAGTAATGTTTTGCCAGGGTCAATGAGCACTAGGCTGGAATAATATTTCAAATATTTTTAAAAAGGTTTGAGAATTGCTGTGTTAAGAGAACTTAAGACTGTTACATAAATGTCCATAAACATGTTTTTAAAATAATAACCTAGACTATGACATAGATTTCTCCACCAAACTTAACATCTGAGGTAGTTTTAGAAAAACAAAAAACTAATTAATCCTAAGGTCTTTAGCAAAGACTTGAAGAGGTCCAGGAAAGCTCTGGCTAGGGATCTCAACTTAGCCTTTGGGTCTTTATGCATGTCATGTGAAAAATATGAAATATGGCAAAGAGCCATACCTTGCTGAGCTTTTAAAGTCAACAGTGAATTAATTACTTCTTGATGGGCCAATCCTGCAAAAAAAAGGGTTTATGATTAAACACTTTCATTAAGTTTTACGAGTCTTACCAAGAATAATCATTTTTGTATAAACATTTTTGCTATTGAAGATGGAAAAATACATCTCTGTGATAATGTAGCTGTCAAATTATATAACACGGTGAATATAATACCATGCGTAATGCACTACTGCTCACAGTTCAGTATTGTCGGTTTCGAGAAAACGAAGAAAGTGACATTTTCACTGTAATTTGTTCTGAAGCAACAGCACGCTGAATCAAATCAAAGGATTTCTTTTTCACAAAGCCTTGACATTGAAAGCTTTAACACACAGGCTACATTATTAATTTGTATTTGCAGAAAGATAATAGCTTATTATAGCCTATAAACCACTTGTTATGGCAACAGAGAAAAATGCTTGCATGGATACAAATATAAAATGTGTAAGACCACTGACATGTAGAGAGCTGACTGGGAGAGCGAGACAGCTGAGGCTGAGGCTTGTTATGGGTTACAGTATTATCCCGAAGCCTGAGCGATCTCTTGTGCTCTTCAGGAATGGATACATGCCATGCATTCCAAGAGGCGACCAAATCATTACGCTTCAGACTGTGCCAAGCAGGCTGCAGCTGCTATTACAGACATTCATCTAACTATTTACCTATCTGTTTTGCCATCTCTCTTGTCCTCAGATCCAAAGGGCCATACTTTGCAAAGCCTGTTACATGTTTACCCTCATTCTTTTCCCCATGACAAGAATATTTAGCTGGATATAATCTGCCTGGCTCCAGTTCATCAAACTGCATGTGGCTGTAACAAGCAGCCTCATGAGTCCCAAACAAATGAAAGGTGAGAAAGCAGATCTCCCGCTCCTTGAAGATTCTTTCAAATTACAATGATTACGTATTAACATTACTGTTTGAGTGCTGATTAGCTCTGTTGGCCTGTTTTGAATGTTTGGTGGGTTATTCGTATGCATGCAACACCAGAACAAAATCAGAAAAAGGCCCTTCTAATTTTCTAAAATGTAATCTTATCACTGAAATAATATAAAATATCCATTATTTGCATTCATTTCACAATTAATTTGAGATCCATATTATTGACTCTAGCAAGGTAAGATTCAAACCACAGTACACACGGTTGTACACACTGTGTACAACAACAAATCTGACTGTAAAAGGATGTGCTGATTCACAGTTCAGGGCCAAAGTCAGCCGAGAAGAAAAGAAAAGAAAAATCTGAGATCTCTCACAAGGGTGCTTTATGAAAAAAGAAATTAAAAGATGCCTACAGAAGTAAAACATGACCTGCTCACTATTCATCAGATGACAGTTCAGTTCTGCCGAAATGATTATGCACAACTGTAACAAGATGAATGATGAGATGACTCATGACATTAGTAATAACCAATATTCTGCTGTTGCACCTGCAGTCATTCTGTAAGCGAGTGTCTTCATTTACTTTTCTTTTAATTGGGATGTTTTCAGTATATAGTCAAGGACAATTATTAGCCACATAGTGACAGATATCAACACACCAGGAGGAAAAAGAGAAATCTTTAGGATTAGTCAGAAGAAAAGGCAACGGAAAGACAGCAGCCGGCATGGGGGCGAACAAAAGAGAGAAGAATGGAGAGGGAAAGAGGAGAGTGACAGAGGAATTGAGGAAGAACAGAGCAACGTTTATTGACTGTGGGAGAAAGAGAGAGTGAGAAAGAGAATGAAAGAGAGAAACAGAGGACAGAGACAGGCAGAGGGAGGCAGACAAAACTAGGTCAAGTCACATGACTGGGATCGACCGCAGGCAGGATTAAATATCCTACAGCATGTGGTCATTTACACAACAAATGTAGTTTTCATTTTATAAATTATTTCTCTTCCATGGGGGATGAGGCTCGGCGTAGCCAGTGTGATGCTGCGCTGTATTCCGCTTGGAAGCGAGGCTTTTCAGTGAGCACAAAAACAGAGCATTAAAGACTCGAGCGAGCCGTTCCCTTCGAGACAGGAAACAAAGCGAGCGCCTGAGATAGCATGAAAATGATCATAACAGGAGGGTTCCAGTGTGCGACAGCTTCATTGTGACAGGCTAATGGCTGTATCATGCACTGTCCATTACACTGACTGTTGTGAATGTTACAAACCAAAGACGTCACATTACTTCAACCTTTTACGTGACAGCAAAAGAGTGCCGTTATGATGATGGAGCTGCAGGGCTATATTTTCTGATATCATAATCATGTCAAAAGCATTAAAAATATATTCAAATTGCTGTGTTCTGTCTAGAGATTTGCTTAATGGTCAAAACATTTATTTATTTTTTAATTAAGTTTAATCTTAAAACTCAAAAAAATTGGCACAATAGCACCACCCAGGACAGAAGGTCAGGAGTCACATTAGCAGTCTGTTGCACTTGTGATGACTTAAGACAATAAATAAGTTTGCTGTCATGCAAAAAGGTCACGTCATAGGTGCAAGTATCATCGGGAGTCTTATGTTTAGCTAAATTAAAGCTAAAAATTAGCTAGTTCAATGATGCCTCTGACTGATGCACTCTTAGTGTGACAAAGCTGGCCTGAATATCAAATGAACTCATATGCACATGCAGTATAACCTGTCTACAGATGCAAAACAAAATGCCCAAACAAAAACGCCACTGGTACCCCATCTGTCCCTCTACCCGCCACCCACCACCACCCTTCAATGAGAAGAAAAGCTGCCAATCAAGCAGAGAACTACAGGCTAAGCTGGTCATAAGCTCAGTCAATCCCCTGGAGACCAGCCTCTGGAATATCAATCATTTATTCACATCTGTGGTCAGCTGAGACACACAGAAATCTGTCGCTATAGCTGCTCATAATTTCACTAAGTGAAACCTAAATTTGAGATACCCCCCCCACTGGATTTAAGCCAATCAGTGTGATGTAATGACACAGGCGACCCAGACCAACACGTGGCTCTACTCTTCCATCAGTTTGACCCCGGGGGCTTTCAGGGTCACGGAGGCCAATGTGTTTTAGAGTGCACAAACCACAGGCAGCTGCTTCAATTGAGATCGCATCTATAGAACGGCGAGTAAATGATAGATAGGCGACCTCATATGACATAAACATCCCCTGTGCTACAGTATGCGCTACACATGAAGTGGCTGATGGAAACACATTTGTTTAGGTTTACATAAAAAGATGTAATTTTTTAAGTATTATATGCTGCAGTCTTATGAATACCTGGTGGATTTAAAAGGTATAATCCTTCAAGGTTATGTAAAAAAAATATTTTATTTATATAGACTATGCAACAGCATGTTCCAATTTATTTTAGTCAATGATAATCAAGGACAAGGACCTTTATTAATTCTCTTTAGATTGTGTGCGTTCACCAGGTTTGTACACTGGCTTCTTTAAATATAACTGCCATGCTTATGTTTCCACAGGTCTGCACCTTGCTGTGTGTGCAGTCTCTGAATTTAAGATTTATGACCATTTCCGTGCCTCAAATGTAAACAATCACTTGACTTGGTATTTATTCGAGGCATTTATGAGGAAAACTATGAAATTCTTTGGTTAACCTTAAGAGATTTATTTGAAGTTTTAATGTGTAGACCAGGAGTGAGGGCACAAGCCTCCGGGCACTTAAAAATACAGCAATAACAATCAGGTTTATTTTGATACCGTGGCGTGGTCCAGGTGAAGAGGTGAGGTGCTTTCTGAGGGCTTGCGGCGTAGTCCTGCTATTGAAATGTCATCGATGACATCACTGCGCATTTACCTGCACATGCCACAAGATGCGACGAGCCAGCGAAGCATAAGGCTGCTCCAAAAATACTAAATCTGCCTTCCAGGGTAAAAAACTCTTATCTCAAATAACACTTACTGACCAAGAGAGACAGACCGTCAGATCGGCTTAGAGCCGAGCTATGGTACACACCCTCTCAAAGAGTAGGATCCGAAACAGCAGAGTTAATTTGGATCAAGGGACAGGCAAGGGGACGAGCCGGAGCAAGGTCATTCCGCAGGGCCGCACAGAGATGTCTGCATACACAATAACCTCAAAGGCACAGGGGAAAATGTTCTCCAGTGCACCCCAGTGTAGAGGCCCGCGGGCTCTCAGATTCTCATTTTAAAAAGGAAACAACACCCATGCTGTCATAATCTGATGTCAGGACAAAGCCCGGCAGTGAAATACTTCTTTCTAAGAATGATAATCCTGCATGCATTTGTATTGAACTGTGCCTGTGTACATACATTTTTTGTCAATTAATCATCAAATCATTATCATCAAATAATGGTTTAAAATTCTAAATATTTCCTGGTTCCAACTACTCCAATATGTTTGTTGTTTATGTATTAATTCATTAACAACATTAACTAATAATGAGAAAAATCATATTAATAACAGCTCTAGGATCTACTCGGAAAATCCTTTTTTTTAATGTTTCTGAAATTCATGTGAAAATCGTTTTCAGTTTCACTGGAAATGGGGGGGGAAAAAAAAAGTACTATCAGATTTGGTTCATACTGTTTTTCAACAGAATTTTGGTTTCATCCTCCTCCAAGAAGGCACTTGTGAAAAAGAGGAGAAAACACAACTGAACTGCTAACAGTACAACAGAGAGTGAAAGTCTTTAAAAAGAAACGAATGATTCAACTGCAGTGTTTCTGCTGCAAACCCTATTTCTTTAATACAGCTGCCAGCTGGATCCCTATATCATTATTATTAGTAGTATTAAGAGTCATAGTAGTATTTGAATAAAAGAAAAAATAATACTGACTACTTCTCACAGGCCAGCACAAATACTGGCACTCATCCTCAAACAGATAAAAACACCGCTCTGCATACACACAATCTGACACCACACACCCTGTATCATGAACATCAGCATTCCTAGAAAGGAGTACGGTACAACTTATCAGTTCAGTCAGGTAGAAAGATGTAGGCCAACTGCAGTGCATCATGGGGGAAAAAACAAAGCTCAAAGTAATCATAGAAAGAGAAATGATTGACAAACTGTAATGACATGGTCGCCTACTTGCTCAGATAACCAAATGATAAAGGAAACCAGAAACTTGTGAATGAGCATTTTTGCTCAACAAATAATTTAACTGTCCAATCGATTTGTTTTCTTATTGATTCACTTCTAAGCATTGTGGATTTCTCTCTTCATCCTTCTCTGTTTCAATCTACCCCTCTCTAAGTATGCCTTTCTCCCCCTCCCCTCCTCCATCTCTCTCAACCCGTCCTTCTTTCTTCCTCTGTCTCCCCTCACTTTCTCCCTCTGATCACTGCCCCGCTCGTTGCCTGTGCGCACTGTAGCTCTCGGGGGGGGGGAACCGCGATGCATCTCTTTTGATCAGCACAGTCGCCACATTAGCATGTACCTCTGCGCTCTCCTGCTCTTCACCTCCAACTGAGTGAGCTACCTGCCTGTCAGCGGCGCCCGACCCACAGGGAGCCTCGCCCAGGTAAAGACAGAAGGCGCTCGGAGCTCGTCTGAATCGTAATCTGTAATGAACTCAGCCTTCGCTTCACTCCGCCAACGATGAGAGGAGGGAGAGGAGCGCTTGTGATCTCATTGCAAAGGGCGGACAAAAAGCCCTGCCATGCATCTCTTATGTACTGTAAGGGCCCCGTAGCTGAATGCAAACGCCGTGCCCTCAGTGAAAGCTGTGATACAAATCAACTGAAAGTGTTGATTCAACACTGCGGCTTTCTAGTCCCTCTTGGGACTTGATACCTCAAAGGGAGGCTGGTGAACACACTCACAGAACACACGCGCGTACAACAAACTAATACATGAAAAAGATACATTTGTTTTTTGACATAATACAAAGGTAGCCTGTTTGAGTTTTAATCACACAGTGGCTCTTTCATGCTGATACCAGAAAAAGGTCTGTGTTAGTTCTGGTGTAAACAAAACAAAGAGGTCATTTTTCATGCTATGATTTAAAGTTTGTACTGTCTGTACAAAGTAGAAGAATTATTTTCTCTCTCTCTCTCTCTCTCTCTCTCTCTCTCTTTGCTATTTTTATGAGGGCTTGTGTTAGGCCCAGGTCTGGCCTAGGTCTGGGTCCACAGCCGGGTGCCCTCTCACTTCAGTGCCACTTAATTAGCCCGGCCCCGCACAAAGGGGAGTTGGTCACATGGGCCCAATTTGGCCCGCTATAAAGTCTGCAAGGGCTCAACGTGTATTACTACGGGAGTATTTACGTGCCTGCCGCACCGGGGTAAGAGACTTTGAAGATGCAGAAAACAGGACGTAGAAGAAGAAGTGAAAAGACGGAGGAAGAAAAAAAAAATAACTGAAATGAAAGGAGGGGACCCTTAAATTCCAGGGAATTTTTCCAGATGTTGCACAAATATTCTGCTGAGGCAATCCAGATGTGCTCACTCTGTTTATTCCCTCCTTCTGCTCGCTGTTCCGAGGACTTCTCTTTCTTCCTTTTCTTCTCTTTTACCCCCTCTTTCTCTTCCTATAACCCCCGCCCCCCTCGGCCCCCTCCCTCCTTCAAGCTGCCCACATCAGTGTTCCCTGATAGTGCCTTTTAAGTGAGGCCTTTAATAGCCCCCAGGGCACCTTAGCATCCACTAAGATCCTGTAATAAACATCCACTCTCATTCTCTAACAGCACGTGTGTGTGTGTGTGTCTGTGTGTGTGTGTGTGTGTGTGTGTGTGTGTGTGTGTGTGTGTGTAAGAAAGCGAGAGATTAGGTGCCTTGTTTTATCGCTCTTTGGATCAATTAACAATTAACTCTGTTACTAACAATAGCTGCACTGATGCGATGAGCGAGCGAGAGAGAGAGAAAAAAAAAAAAGAAAAAGCCATGCGCTGAGTGAAGCGAGACCTAAATAAAAACAACATGCTTCCTGCTTCCTTTCGCGAGCCTCCACGCACTGATCCGGTTTTGCCCACCCCCTCCCCTCCCTCCCTTTTTTTTCCCCCCATCACTTCTACCTTCTCCTCACCTCCATACAAACGCTGTCATGTCTGCTGAGGCTGCTCCTCTCCCACAGAGTGTGACCCAGCCACAACCCCTGACCCTCCCTCTCCCAGACAGCACACTGATTCTCAGCTGCTCAATTCTACTGCCGCACTAGTTCATGAATCAAGAGCGTCGCGAGGGGGGACTCCCCCCCCACCACCGCCAACGCCGTGGGTTCAGAACATACATGTCGGAGCATCAGCTAAACATGCACATGGCACATTAAAGCGTACGTGTGCCGGCTTGAAAACACTGTCAACATATGCATGTCCAAGCACAAACGCGCATACCGCTTCTGATGCTCAAATACACCACAAATATGCGTGCTAGTGTCACCAATCACTCAGTTCATCCAGAATATTAATGGAATAATTGTCCGAGTCATTAATTGAGCGAAGGTGCCAAACAATGTGGGGATTTTATGTCTGTCTTGTCATGTCTTACACTGTGACATGAATATCACACAAAGTAACTTGAGCTCTGAAATCGTCAATAAGTTGATGTAGCCCCACTGTATGTCTCCACACACACACACTCACACGCAAATACATAAATCTACACAGCTGCACACAATCCTGCCAATAACGGTCCTGTTCCGCCAAACAACTCACGGCTCAGACGTGTCCTGTTTAATCTGCAGCCTTCTCCTGTTTCCCATGCACTCTGGACTGCAGCAGAAGAAAGCATCCTAAATGTGACACTTGAACTTGTCAGAGCCGTTTGTGCAGGCTACTGTCAGCACTTTGGTATGCAGAAGGCTGATGACAAAGACATGACCAGCGCCTGCCTGTCTCTGTCTGTCAAGGAAGCCTAGTTGCTCAACTTTCTTCTCCAAAAAAAGCGCAAACCATGGATTGAAGAAGAATATTTAGAGCACAGGGTTACGTGTGCGCTGGATTTCCAAATTCATTATGTCAGAGAGTTTTACAACTCTCTTAGGACTCTACAATTTACATAACACTATAGCCGATATGAAAGAAGGCAACTCAGTCACCCCTCAATTTGCTTTCTGGATTCATTCAGCCTTCTTCCTCTCAGTGATGAAGTAGTGGTGCTCCACCATGGTCAACATGGGTTTATACTAGACCAATTCACTATGTGTTTCATTGTTGTCTAATATTATGTTTTGCATTACAAGGCTGTACTGTGTGATTTTATTGCAAAACCCGTCTGCAAAGCAAATTTCCTTTTTGGGGCAATAAAAAGTTGAACTAGATTAAATGTTGCGGGCAGAGCGAGGGAGGGAATAGCAGTCTACGCGACTAAGCGTCGCCCAGTTACAAACGGCGCGAGCAGAGATGTCACTTTTCATTTTTGTTGTGTGCGGGGTCCTTCAAGGTGGAATGATCGGTGCAGTGTGTCCAGCTGTCAATATCAAGAGGTTTCCGTGTTGCTGCTGTTGTTGTTTTTCCAGATAGACAGCCCCTCCTCCTCTGTCCTTAACACCCTTCCACCTTCCTGCCGTTGAGAACATTCCTAAAACCAGACGGCCGCGGCAAGGTGTCTAAACATAGGTGACAAAACCCTCCAGACTTCTGGGAAAACTGTTTGTATGTGCGCACGTGTCTCTTGCGTGTGTGTGTGTAGACATGCATACAGGTGTGCTTGTGTGTGTGTATGTGTTGAGGCCTAGGGACCACAGTCTAGGCGGATGTATGAACATGCTAGACTTGCAGGCATCAACAAAGAGTTAATCACTCTTACTCTATACTGCAGGCAGAGGAAAAACCCACAGAGGAACCCTGTTATCTCACATATCATCGTTTTTTTTCTCTGCTCTTTCTCGTGCATGGTAATTTGTGAAAATAATTTGAGAGCTACAACTTATGAAGCACATGTGTATTTATGGTTTGTATCTATTTCTGAGAGGACCTGCGTCTTCTGTGTCCTCCATCTCATCAGTAATCCAGACTGTTTGGTAGCTCCTGTAATGGATCGTCTGTTTATCATAATTACAGTCACAGCCTCTAATCTTACAGACTGTTTTTTAAAAAAAGGGCCACTCCGCCACCGACACAGTCGCAAATTAAATACTGTTGTTTTATTGCGACAAAGACATGCAAGTCAAAGAAAACTTACCCTGACCCTAACCCTAACACGCTGTGTCTTGAGAGCTTGCTCTCATAAGATCTGGAAATACTAGTTGATATCGGGTTGAACAATAGTCCTCAGTCCCTCTAAGGGCTGACTCAGAGGAAAGGAAAACTGAAAGGGGAACAATCTCTGAAATGAAGCAGACCAAAAACTCTAATGACAGCTTGCAAGATAGCAAAAAAAAAAATGTGATTTTGTTTTGGAGCATTTATGCTGAAATCAGAAATTCAGTGACAAACACTAATGCAAACAGGGGGCTTCAGAGCTGTGCAGGCATGTACTGACCACAACAGTCACTACAGAAACAGGAGCATGATAAAAGCTTGCCATTGTATAAGTATTACTACCAGCAATGTAATAGTTCTGCAGCTATGGTTGCTATAAATGGCTATTCATTAATAGCAGCTTGGCAGCAGGAGCTAATAAGCCGGCATTCATTATTTTGACTGCCTGCTTCTCACCCCGCGAAAAGTAGCCATTATTACATCCAATGATACATTTGTCAGGTAAACAGACACACTTGCTTTGACACAACTGGCATGTTTGCTTATTTGCTCTTAACAAGCGAGTGTAGCATCGTGTTGTGGAGGTGAAGAGCTGTATACACAAACCTCTGCAGTGCTTTTGATTGGTTGATGCCATTTTCTTAGAATCTTCTCGAAAATGAAGATTAAATTCTAATAAAAGGAGCTGAACATGATCTCATCGCAGCTGTGACTGCATCACTCATTCAATAAATCAACACCATTATGTCATTAATGCTACTTTAGACATACACACACCTTTCCTTGCGTTGGCATGTCAAGCTAATGGATGCACGGGTAAAAGAAAGAAAAGGTCTGTGAAAAGAGACCTTTTGAAACACACTTTCTGGGAAGACGTGTTCATTACAACCCGTGGTCGTGCCAGGTTCATTTGGCCATGTGCCAGATGGCAAATATCATAATCAGGTTATCTGCAGTTTGCCTGAAAATATTTGGAGAGTGAAAACATTACCTTAGATAACTGACTCGTTGGGTTTTATAGGATCCATTTGTTCTGTGTCCACAGGGCACTTTACCATGTTCTTCAATGTCCCAAGTTAAATATATATTATAGGTGTGCCCCATATATGCTATATTTGCATGTATGAACTCCTTTCTGTGTGTTCAAAGCAAGCGTGTCTTTCTCTGTCAAGAAAAAATAACTGAATTTCAGCTCCGAGGCTCTGGGACTGGTCCAGACCTTGGCAGCGTGAAGAGGGCTCACTGGGGTTGGATATCATTTTCGTGCCAGTACAAACCTCTACCTGACTGGGGAAAGAAAAATGGGGGTTATCCTTAGCCAATTTTAGGTGTACTTTGGCGAACCACTTTGTTTAAAATCGTCTTTCTTCTGTAAATACAAAAACACTCGCAATGATAATGATGACAAAGCTTCCATTAAACAGTGTGTAAGCCAGAGCATTAGGACAAATGTTCATTATCTACATCCAAACTGCTATCTTAAATCTTAGAATCTTTAAAAAGAAGTCGCTAGCAACTCATCTGATATGTGGAATTATGGTCATTAGAGCTACTTGACTGCAGTCAAAAAGAAAAAAAAAGTGTTTGCTGGCGTGCAGGTGTAGATGCGCATAACCTTCACCCTCTGCTCTTAAAACTGCTGCCTTCTGCTTACACCCAAACACCCATCCACTTGCACACACACACCCGCCATCTGGCAAGGTGACAGACAAACATAACTTGTGGTGGTGGTAGTGGTGGTGGTGGTGGTGGTGGTGGTGGTGAGGAGGGGAGGAAGGCGGGAGGCACACTGGGACACCTCCTCGCGCTCCCAGTGACCTCGAAAAGAAACTGCGACGGAGCGGCGAGAGAGACGAGGTCTTAATTACCTCGCTCTGTTTCTGCTGTGGCGGCGGAGTGTTTACATGTACATACACACAGACACACGCGGGGTGTTGTGAGTAAGTGTGCATGAAAAAGACGGGGAGAGTACTGTGTATACACCTGAATATACAGTTTTACAGAAACAAGCTCACAGTTGGGAGTCCACAATCTTATTCCTTTTTCTTTCTCTGAGGAGTGCAGAAACATCAAACACATCATCGCGGCTTTTGATCATGTTACACACTGATGATATCGCACCCGGCGTAACAGATACATATAATTACAACATGTGAAGCCATAAACAGCTGTGGTTTAATCTTACATCTGTGACCTATTGTCTGGATGCAGAATCAGTCCGGCTGCATTGTTTTGCACGGCTAATTCAAGTGAAATAGATCAACTTTTCTTTAAATATTATTTTTATCTTTGGTTCTCATTGAGGCCAATTATAATTAGTGTGGAGGGAAAAAAATGTGGGCATAAGGAAACATAATGACATGAAGGAGCATAACATATCTAGGATTCGCTCGATTCGTCATGCCTCTCCAGCGAATACCCATCAAAGCCTATGTGCTCATAACTTAATTACAAAACGCATCATAACCGCCAAACAGCCAAGATATTTCCAGGCATTACCACGATCACAGAAGAAGAAGAGACAGTTGTTTTTATTATTGAAAACATGCCAACTTGAGGATTGCGGAGGAGTAGAGAGGATAGTTAGCCTCTGACAGCTACTGTTTTTTTTTTCTTTTCTTTTCTTGGCAGGGTTTTAAAATCACAACTACAATATGCAGTGTTCTTTTTCATTTCTTTCTTACTCATATTGCTACTTTCTATCTCAGAACCGCCCATCCTTCTGCACACAGAACACAAAGAAGAGAGTTCTGGCTAGAGTAGGGCAAACCGACCTTCCTCTCATTGCGAATTATGAGTGTGATCTGGTCAATTCCCCACAGAGACTACGTTTCCACTTCAAAAGAGTGGCTGTACGCACCCTGAATACCGCCAGCCCGCAGAAGAGCCATTCAGACCCTCGGAGGACCTGCAATAAACCCTGAGACTAATGGTGCTCAGATGATTCCAACACTAATGAAAGTGTTCACAGTAACAAGCAAGCTTGTGCAAATCTAAACTTTGTGTGTGAATTACTGCTGGAAAGATTGGATGGTTGATTATCCATCAGGCAAAAATGCCAAACGCTCCCTGGTTTTAGCGTTTTTTTTTAAGTGGGAGGTTCTGCTACTTTTTGTTTCTGTGAACATTTTTAGGTTCTGGGATCAACTACATCAAGCAGTGTAAAGACATCACCTCTGGGAACTTGTGACACTTTTTGGTTTTTCACAGACTACATTTTGACTAATCTTTACTTTCAGCCAATGTTGAATCACTGCAAATGATAAATTGAGCAATCACAGACAAAGAAGGATTGATACAGGGTAGGAAAAAAAGGAAGGCAGATAAAAAGGATGACTAACACAGAAGGAAAGACAAAGGAAAAAAACTACAAGCTACTGTCTTTAAACACTTTTAAAACGACAGACTGAACGCCAAAGGCAAATTCCTGAAATGATCGAGCACATGAGGAGCAAAGGTCAAGGTCTGAGGTGCAAAGTTCAGTGCGGCCGTTATCAATAAAGACCTCCTGCGAGCGAGGAGCTCCTTACACAAATAATTAACGAGACTGTGAGTCATACCGATGATTTGTGCATCAAAAAGGCTTCCAGCAGTTTCTGATTCGCACTATGTTTAGAACATAAACAAGTGTGGGCTGCAGAGGAGAGAGCATGACAGGCTAAAATATGCGCTGTTTTATCTGAAGCCAACACTTAGTGCTTAATACTGATCAGCAGAGATAGCCTGTTCCATGAAGAAAACAAAACACGGCTCTACACTTCATCGCAGTTTGCTGTAATTAAAAAAACACACTCTCGCAGTGTTCATAATTGGTGCATAAATCTTTTCTTCTCTTCTTACAGTTTGCTTTGGATGTTGGCAGTGGCGAGGGGTGGGAAAGCAGAGGGTGGGCACATAGAAGGCGAGCAAATTTTCTTTGATTTGCTTTGAGTTAAAGGCCTCATGGGTGAGACGGAGAGAGGAGGAAAAAAAAGAGAAAGGAGAGGGAGAGCGAGCTGTCACTTTAAGCCATTAAGTCTCGCTATAAAACTCCTCCAATAAAAATGACAGCTGCAGCCCCTTTTCTCAAAAGGGGAGCAAAAGCATCACATCAGGAACACAAAACTGGACGGCTGTAAAAGACAAACTTGGCCAAATGCTTTTGGCGGTGTAATTCCACCAGCCCACTCCCACCACACACACACACACACACACACACCCCTCCCGGGCAGACACATACCCTTTCCCTGTATTACCTTTGTTCCTGAGTTACTGCCAGAAAAGGAATGTCAGTCTCTCTCTCCCACACACACACACACACACACACCACATGAATCTCACTTTCTCATCAAAGACCATGAACTTCATTGATTTTGGGAGTGAGCGTCTGTGCGTGCGTGTGTGTGAGAGAGACAGAGTGTGTATGCTCAGGGGTACCTTATGTTCCCCAGAACAGAAATCACCACAGTGTTTAGTTCCACTGAATTAAGGAGAAACAACACACGCCTCTGTAGCAGGTGGTTAAACAGGAACTTTTCAGCAGTGTTCAATTAATTGTAATCTATCAAAAGAGGAGGTTTCATGGAATTTTAACTTGTGGAGTTTCAACGCTGGTCAGCGTGAAACATTTCTATAGCACAAAACATCTGTCACACTAAGTTTGAGGTCATTTTAAAGAAAACTGTTGATGTATTTTGGAAAACACCTCCTGAACATAAACAGCTTTATTAATCGATGAATTATGAATGACAAAATGTACATTTCACACAGGAGTCTACGTGTAGTCTGGTCGATTTTTATTTAAATTGCACAAATTGATCTCTGTGTTATACAGTATGTTCAGATTGTAAAGCCGCCAGTCCATCCACAGAGCCCTGATAAGGAAACCTCAATAAATCAATATAACCAATGCAACCATGTGCAACATTCAACAGCTAAAACTTCATTAAGGAGAACTACTTAGGTGCTGACATATTTGCCACAGAACAATCAACCAAACAGAAAATCAATACCTACACATCACCTGACTTAGAGTGGGGGGGGGATAAAGGGGCTTTTCGTCTCAGCAACGTTCTTTCCTTCCACAGCCACGTTGTTTAATTCACTGACAGATTGTCATGATCGGCCTCATACTGCTCATGACAAAAGGACACAGTCTCCTTTCAATGTCATCCCTTCAGTCTTCACAGCTTAATGTCAGATAAGGAGGTGGTCGGGAGGGGGTGGGAGTGATGGTTGATGGTGGGATCAGGCAGCACATCACCATAGAGCGCTGAGAAATATAGTGCCAAAGGGGCGGATATCGTCATCACAGCCAACAACCGATCTATAATTGCGAAATGCACTGGCTGTCATTTCAAACAGTTGCATGTCAGAATTTCTAATGCGGCACGACGGATAATTACACTTGAGTAAGCGGCTAATCGATACGTTCAAGGACTTCGCAGATAGCGGCGCCCTTGAAGTGGCCAATTAACAATCAAGTGAACCTTTGACGGAGCGAGTTTAAATAGAAATGGTGATTTCAGGACCAACAGATTAAGACTATAGGGGATGAAAAAGATGCTGATCCAGCATGAGGAAAAGATGTGAGCCAACAGTGCTGGGAGAGAAAAAAAAAAAAGTGTTCCTCCTTATTTAAACAATTGAGGGCTGAGCCTTCCAACAACCACATAGGCCTCCTGTTTAAGTGCCTGCATTGGCTACTCTGGTGTACATTTAGACAGGCTTGAAACTTGAATCACTTTCAGCGTGGACACACAATACAGTGCACCTGTAATAACAGCCTGCTAGTGTGTGCAACACTGGCAGTTTAAGCGTATTTTTGGGGAAAGCCACATAAAGGCCGTTGTGGTGACAGTGTCGGCGAGGCAGGGTCTGTAACAGAAGAAAGCCGCCCCGGCGTCTCAGAAGTCCCCCATGAATCTCCTCGGTGCATCCAGGCAGCTGATGATACGTGTCGAGGTGTAACACGACGCCCTCATGAAAGAGCACGCAGACACAATAAGAGGGCTCGCCTGCAGCTCTGAGCTGTATCTGTGCTACAGGGGACAAGGGTCCGCTCTGTTCACTTGGACAAACTTACAGTAGCGTTCGGCATTAATCATTTACAGCGTGGTGTGCGCTTGTGTGACCATGCGTGTGTGTTTAAACTGGGAATTAAAAAAAAAAAAAAAAAAGGATCCCTTATTAAAAAATTGAACTTAATGCTTTGAAAACAGAGCGATTCATAAATAAAATTAGGACATATCCTGTGTTACTGTTGGAAATTAGAACAGCTGTGTGAGTCTATGCTTTTCTGGGTGGAAATAAAAATGAAGCATGAAAACTGAATGGGAATGTTGCCACTTTCCTCTCTTAGGAAAAACACACAAAGTGCCAAACTGAATACCTGCTCAACACTCAGACATGACAACAGATCCTAGAGCCGTTATCCCACACCTGTGTCACCTGTAACTGATGAGAGGCTGCCACTAAGGTCTGCTGTGAGCACAGAGACAAAAAAGTCATAGCAGACAAGTTTAAATCTCAATCTTTAAAACGCTTGCTTTGGTTTATTTTTATTTTTATTTATTTTTCTCGCCAGATAGACATTCAAAGTCAAACGGAAGCAAATATAGCCTCGAGTTAAACCATGAAAGTCACGTGAGAAACAAGCTTATTTTGAAAAAAAAAAAAAAGTTACCAGACGACTTTGAGCAAACACACAACGCATACACATGTTAGCGTACACATGCTGAAAGAGTTTAAAAAGAAAAAGAAAGAAAAAAAATAAGTTGTAAAAAATATTTTTGACTGTTTCTACAATATATATATATATATTGTTTTAAATGTGCCGATCGAGTCGTTCCCGCGGGTAACGAGACTTACAACAGCTTAGCGCTTTTTTTTTTTTTTCTTTACGAGCCAAAGTTACGGTCAAATTTAAAAAAAAAAAAAAAAAGTTTTAAATTAACGTACATTTAAACTGCAGCGCACGCGAGCTACGCGCGCAGCTTATCCCGAGCGAGATGTCATCAGCTCAAAGAGTAGACATGATTATATCTGGCTTTATTTTTGGTTAAAGCTGCCGGTCCACGTTGGTAAAATAATATATATATTAAATAAGACACCGTCCGCTCACAGCTCTGAACATGTTGATGCATTTTGGCAACACGCACGCGCTGTCAAAAGAGAGAAAAAAAACACACACACACACAGCGCGAGGACACGTTTCACACTATGAAAAGTCATAAAAAAAACAAACA
The DNA here is from genome assembly GCF_000972845.2 of Larimichthys crocea. Taxonomy (NCBI): domain Eukaryota; kingdom Metazoa; phylum Chordata; class Actinopteri; family Sciaenidae; genus Larimichthys; species Larimichthys crocea. Next base: position 2,818,207 of record NC_040014.1, on the reverse strand, counting down.
CATATTTTACACAGAGCAACGCTTTGTCATTAAACAAACAAAACTTACCCAATGACAAGAATGGTTTGGTTTCCATGTCTGCCTTGGTAGGTTAGCTCATGCCAGCTGAGACGACCGCGTTTGGGAGTTTTGCACAGGCTCGAGCAGACCAGACCAGGTCGCTGCTTCTGCTGCTGCTGCTGCTGATGTGGTCCTCTTCCAAGTAGACTTGGCTCGAAGCGGTAAAAGTGACAGGTCGATGGTCTGATAGTCTCGGAAGATAACCTAAATGTTTCTAGCTCTGTTTGCTCACTCAGCTGCTGCGCTCACACTCCTCTCTCCTCTCTCTCCTCTCTCTCCTCTCTCTCGTGCTTCGGTGTGTACAACAACTCCAACTACTGGATCCGCACTGCAAAAGGGGACCTGTGCAGGGGGTACTCCCACCAACGTAGACCGAGCTGCAGCGACGCCACTGATACAAGCAAGAGACTCGTGGAGAACTTTGAAATGAACTGCACAAAAAAAAGGAGAGGAAAACACTTTTGATCCAGGGTGTCTACAGATTTCCTCCAGGTAGAGTTCTTTTCCACGCGTATAGCCGCTTTTTTTTGCTTTTTTTTTCAGCTGAGCAGCTACTTACTCTTTTCACTGCTTATCTCCTGTTATTTTAACCTGGTCACATCTGTTGAACCAGGACTGTTTGGCTAGATGTTTCAAACTGCATCTGCAATTAGCTTATCTATCTCTCTGCTACAACATCAATAAAATAAAACAAACTGCACTTTGATAGCATTTTATCAGTCTGGAACTATAAAAAAAAAAAAAAAAAAAAATCCCAGACACTCAAGTCCTGGATGCATATTTGGTATTTATTAAATGAAAACCTAAATGTTTTGTGCACTCGGATCCAGATGTGGTGAAAACCTTTGTCCATCACAAAGAGATCTAAATCTGCCTCTGGCGTGTCTCCAAGTCCAAAAACACAGTACTTTTTATAATGAAACAGGCACAATAATAAAAAATAAATTATGAACAGTCCTCTTACTGTTGCCAACTTGTAAATAAGTTGGTGCAACTTGAAACTGGAGATCATAACCCCTTCCTAACAATGAGATATTGTGTTTATATTGGGTAAAACAACAAAATTAAAGTCAATTCAGAGCGAGACTATTGTGCAAGCTAATATGTTAATATCAATATCTTTCTCAAACCCCCCCTCCCCCAATTCTACATCTGTTAATGTTTACCAAATTCACTGTGATCTGCCAACATGGCACAAAAGAGAGAGAGAGAGAGAGAGAGAAAGAAAGAAGCTATGAATTTATTGCAGATGCATCAGAGTTGATTCACATAAGCCCACGTTGGCTAGCTTTACAGCGAGCGGCAACACGCTCAATTTGCATAACTCTCCCTGCATCTGTGTGGTGCTAGTTACAGATCTCTGCCATTGTTCTTGCTGCTGTGTCTAGCTCTGGCTATGACAGTTTATTCCTAATTCAAGCCGCATCCATCTTGTGTGCACCTTCTCCCTTTCAGCACTCAGTCCTGCACACACACACATGCACACACACGCACACACACAGGAGGCACATGTTTCAGGAGAGTGAAAAATGTCCCTTTCTTTGGCCCAGATTGAAGGAGAGTACTACAGATGCAGGCTTTACATTTACCCCCATACTATAAAAAAAAAAAAAATCCCTTATGCTGTGCATATAGGAGCGATGTGGTGTATATATACATCTCCTGCAGCCATCCTCTAGGTCCCTGTGATAAGCCTGCTCCTATTAAGCACTTGAAGGTGTTCGCCACGTTTGTACTGAGGCGAGATACATAATTAATGCAATGCATGGCACATCAAAGATCAAAGGCAGTTGTGCAAAAAAAAAAAAAAAAAAAAAAAAAAAGAGAAAAGTTAAATCTGACTGGGCACTGATTCAAGGTGTGTGTGTGTGTGTGTGTGTGTGTGTGTGTGTGTTTGTGTGTGTCTGTGTGTGTGTGCGCATTTAATGTTTGTGAGAAGAGAAAAAAAAGAGCCCTTTCGGATCGGTTGATCGTTCCACACAAGGCCCTGCTTTTCTCCGAATATCTCCTTTCTGTATCTTCCTCGAAAACAATTATCAATCATCAGACAATGTCATGTTAGCACGACAACGTTAAGTGACTTAAGTGGCAGGGTAAATGCTCATCAGAGGGGGGGAGGTAGGGAGGGAAGAGCAGCGATTGGACAACCTATTCTTCCTCGGTTCAGAAGGCTGTCTTGCCTCGGGCCTTTTGCTCTGTAATAGAAGACAGACACAACACGGCCTTTTTAAACACCTCGATCACGCCGGGTTCTCTCATCTGCCCGCTAGAACGAGCTATTTAATCCTCAACTTGGGCCATGATTAATAGCGGTCTGACCCTTCACCTCCATCCATATAAATTCTCTGGAGGCTGTTTTGGCTCTCCTTGACGTCTCACACCTCTAAATGCGGAGCTTCTCAAGTCTATACTTAACTCTTAATTGCGATATCTCCAGGCTCAGTTTTTTCTTACTCTTTTTCTGTTTTTTCTCCCCTTTAAGCAATGCGTTTGGTGCCCTCCGGGGATTGGAGACCACCGTCACGATACACTCCGCTATGGTGGCTTTGACAGTCAACCTCCTCCTCTTTCTCCCTCTCTTAAAGTGGGTGATAAATGAGACAAGGGCCTTTTGGTCTCCTTTGTACTTTGACCATTCACAACAAGCTCATCCGTAAAAACGATTATGGCCTCTTTTCAATGGCAATGACAATGGTTTCCAGTCTTGAGGAATGTACGGGTAAATATACACCACAATTTTTTTCAATTGTTTAGTTAATACAAGGTCAGAAAATAGTGGGATATGCTATGAGTCTATGAGTCTAAGGTGACACCTTGAAATAGTTTGTTACGTCTAGCCAACAGTCCAAAACTCAGTATTCAATTTTACAATGATATAAAACAGATAGTTTTCCAATTCAAGAATCTAGAACCAGCCAATAGGTGACTGTTTCTCTTGATAAATGGCTTACAGTTATCAACGAATCATTTTAGAACTACTGGTATCCAACTTTTTCAAACTTCATATTAAGCCAAACCTCTTAACGTAATAGAGGAAACTACTTAAAGCAAGTAGTCGGACACAGTTAATTTGTTTTTTATTTGGAGGAAATGCCTGACTTTTGATTCCACTCCAACGTGGACATGATTGAGGGCTAAGGAAAAAGGTGTGCTCCGAGGAACACAAAAGCATGTGAGATCATTAGGGCGTTTGCTGAGGTGTTCAGCATTGTCCGCCCCGAGGGAAGGTCTTGATCGTCACAGCCCCGGGTTCACATTCCTTAACCCCAGGGTCAGGGCTTTGTCTGAGGATAGCACTGAGGCAACTTCCCCTGCGGAAATCAACAAGAGCTGACACACTGAACGCCAGAGACGCACACAGAGGCAGGAAGAGGGACCGCCACACACACAGAAGCACATACATGGTCATAAACATGGCTATTTCATCTAAAATTCCAGAAAACTATAAAAGAGCCATACCAGTCTATGTTTTTAGCACATTAAATACAAGTCAAATAGGCTTAGTCATACTTAACATTTTTGCAGACCACTTTGGAATACATGCTGAACAGTTTGAGACCACATTATAGCCTGATTATCTAAACCACTTTATTTGGTCATAAAACCAAAACTGAGTGCATCCGAAACATGAGTAATAATCTCTCATTGCACAGGAAAACTGTGGGAGCGCATAACTACTGCGAGTACGGATGTTCCACATTTTCCAAAGTCGCTCTGTAAACCATGAGGAAACTTTGCAAGAAATATCATTTTTTGGTCAGAAGACTTCTTTTAAGTGATGTCGGCAGATCCAAAGTTCTCAGGAATTAGCTTGGTAACTACAGTGTCCTGATCACTGCAAGGAACAATGGCCAAATCTCTTATAATAACTCTAATAACTCTTTAAATGGATATCAGGTTGAAGAAAATCTGTAGTTCATTACTGAGTAAAAAATAATGTTACTTTGACAAAAATGAATGCAGACTTGGTGATCACTGTGGTGGTTTTACACGGCTTAAGTTTCAAGAGTCTGCAAGTCAGTTTTTGTGCTGTACTGAAATAAATGAATGCTTGGAAAGAGAATAGAGAGTAGGGGAAAAAAAGACAAATTTCAAAATCATTTCAAAGTGATTTATATTAAATGAGCTAAAACATGCAAAACCACTAAAACACAGCAGCAATGTTTTGGACTATATCTTCCCTCAGGGTTTCTGACATTTTTTTTTTTTTTACATTTTTTGTATTCCACAATGGAATAAAATAAGTAAACATCTTAAACAAAGACATCAAAAACAATTTCTGGTTTCCAATGACGTGCCTACGAAGCGCATTTCACCCCATGTGTGCAGTGTCACTTTGCTCTGCTCTGTTTTCACAGACAGAGTTCATTTCATCGAAGGTGATAAGAGCTTTGCGGATATCTGCCCATCAAATCTGATGGATAGCATGAATCCAGACGCGGGGCCAAGGAATGGTAGTTTAAAAAGAGGGGAAAAAAAGAAGCGCACAATATTTTCCTAAATGATCAGAGCCCATTCTGCTCAGGGCTGTTATCAATATTGAACATTACATCAGCTGTATCACCGACTCGCCATGCTGGGTTTTAGAACGCTGCCATGGGCTGACGAGACTCCCTGAACGGGAGCGTCTCAAGCTCAGGCATGCATCATTCTTTAATATCGTATTAAAGTGAAATTGGCTACATTTAAACAGACACAGCGATAAATCTAGTCAGCACTTGGCAGACGCTGGTTTTATCGCGGTGGGGAGAATCACCGTCCCTGCAGAGCATCATCTTCCTACCTACGATTGAGTCCAGCATTATTGCACAGTGATGGAGCTACTGCGCTGCCGGAGACGACAGATTGAGAGGGTGAATTATGGCTGTGCAAAGGGTTGAAGGTGTAGTCAAACATTCTTTTCTTCTTTTTTTTCTGGTCTAGAGTTGAAAGAGGTGATGTAAGTGCACCCTGGAAGGTTATCAATTTAATATCATAATGAATAATTTGCAGATTATAATGATGCGTTTTCAGATTATGATGAAAACATTGAATTCGTTTTGATAAAAGATGTTGAAAATGTCCTCCCTGTTATCATCTGAAAAGCATAAGTCAAATATCTATGTGGTGTCACCTTCAGAATGTCCTTTTAGTAATCCATGCAAACCGAGCGCTTATTTTTAGCCAACATGTCTCCAGTGTGTTTGCTGTGTGCAGACACTGAGAATCTGGGTGTCTGATCACAGTTTTTTTTTCTTTTTTTTATTATCAAATTCCTGCATTACCATTACATGTAATCTGTCACTCCACATACTTCAGTTTAAGTTGGTCTACACCACGTTACAAAAGATCCGTCTTATACCAAGCCCTCATTCACACAGATAGCCAGGTCTGTTTCACGAGGACAATGGAACTACAAATCTTGTTGTTTTTCTTGTCGTGTGATGAATGTTACAAATTTCTGTGCAGAGATTTGTGGCCAGAATGTACTGGAAACCACCAAAGTGTTGACTGACTAGATTCACTGGAGTCACTAATTTACATTTTGCAGAAATATATTTTTTTGGCTTGCAGTTTTGCTTTGCAAAGCTCAGCTGCTCTGCACTGCATTGTTGCTGAGCCTGCTTCCTAATCCTGTTGCTGTAAACGCTTCGCTGCGTGGTGACTTGCAATCAGAGCACATCTTGCAACAAAACAGTGGTCCTATTTCAGTCTTATAGGCTGGAAGATTTGGAGGCGGGATAAATGACCTGCTGGATTAAGTATATTTTTGTATTTGTTACTTTAAAAAAATCCCTTTACACTCATGTGCTTTAATATGCTTTAGCACCATGTAGGATAACCAAGTGCACCAAGATCTGGAAACATTACTCATCTAAAAAAAATGACAAGAGACATTAGAATTGAATAAAAGATATAGGTCTAAAAGTTCACATTAACACGTTTAATGTAGGTATAAACCCCGTAAGCCTGATATTGGATCTGATATTAGTTAATAGATGTGTCCTATGTGACTTCCTCTCCAGTCAGACACTCAGTCCGTACAGCTGGGAGAGAGCGCAACACTGTTGGACTTCAGCTGGGTAAACATTCCCCACAGAGGCCAGAGATCTTGTGTACACACAGGGCACAGCGCACGTTCAGCAAGGGGGCCTCACGGCCGCCACAAGGATGGATGGTCTAACCAGGCCAGAGTCCATGTGGGCACAGCAGTCAGAATATGACAAGAGACCCCATCTGCTGAAACCATTAAGCTCTGATGTACCGGTACCAGCTCCGGTTAGCGCTTCCACACCTCTTGCCTCCACGTGTTTGCAAAGATGCATACGCACGCACGGTCGGTCTGTTACGCGATCCTCAGACCGCCTGAGAAGGAAATAGACTCAATGGTGCTTGAAAGAGACAGAGAGAGTCATTTCACTGAGGGGAACATTAGAGTGAAGTGCAGTAACAGGACACCCACAGGACACCTACAGACTGGCGGTGACAGTCGCACACACATGCGTGTAAGACTGTAGCTAATAATAAACCTCTGTGAGTCAGACGGATGTGATAGAGATAATACATTTTCCTTTTGCCAAAATCAAAGTCATTTTTCCAGTATTTGAAAGGAGGCTTGTGGAGATATTGGGGCTAGAAATTAGTGTGTGTGTGTGTGTGTGTGTGTGTGTGTGTGTGTGTGTGTGTGTGTGTGTGTGTGAGGCCCAGTTAGCCCTGGGAATAACAGTGATGCTATTTGTCTGTATTAACCCCCTCAAGGGAGCTCATGCTGCTGCTGCCAGTTAGACATCCCACATTCACCATCTTCATCTTTTATAGTATTCAGACCTCTTTTTTCTTAGCATGTCGAAAAAGTAGTAGATTTCAGTGAAATTCGGAATGTTAGTCCATCGGCTGTGGGAAGAGATTTGTTTTCAGCGCATAGCACCACCATGTAAGCCTTTATGCAGCATCTTATTTTCACCGCAATGTGTGTTCAAGACCACCGCAGCATGGCTTAAACCGCCTGCTCACACAAGATTTGCATTGGGTCCTGCAGGACCCACAGAATCCCAATGCAGTCTCTTCATGCATACCTGTCGGTAAATTACATTCTTCTACTCTGCATTTAATGATAAAACTTTGATTTGATTTTTGTAGATCTTATGGCTAAATTATGTTGTTTGTCTTGTTTGGCCATCATATATTAAATGTGTATCCATGGTAATGCCAATGAACACACTTGGGTTCAGTCTAGTTCACAGTCATGCAAGAGGACCTGCTGTCCTGATGTCCGATCTGTTATGTGGTGTTTATCTTTAATAAACCAGGAGTTATTTAAAGGCAGTATGTTCAGTGACTCACACATAAAGGAAATCATTTCTACAATTTTCATCCCGGTAAAATCCCACTGTTTATGTTTTGGACGCCTGCAGCAAAGTTTAAACCACCCACTCCCATAAGATTGGCATTGGGTCCCTTGGGATGTGCAAGATCCCAATCCCAGTGCAGTCATCTAGCACAGATGCAAAATTTCTTTGGTTAAAGATTTTTATTTATTTTTTTTGTACACGGCTCACCCATTTCTGCCAAAAATGATTAGATGCCAGTTTTGGTAAAACTGCCTTTTGAACACTGTCAAACTAATTTCATACAGTTAGAACCAGATTTGGTACATAATGAACTTGGGTGAGGCTGAAAAAAAAACAAATCCTCCAAACTAAACAATAAAATAAGCTCTTTGTCCATGTTCTTTGGATCTGACGGCTCTTTTAACAAGATGATATAATTTGTCTGTGCCTTCCAAAACCATAACAAATCACTGATGAAAAGTATTATATGAAAAGTATTATGATGTGACAAGTTTAGGCTGGGTTTATAGAAAGGTCATGGTTTGGCCTAGAATAAGTACTCGGGGCAGCTTCGTCACCATAGTTACAATAATCATCATTTGGTTAAGGTTGAGGGCAATTGTGGTCATGCTGAAAAACAAATATTGCTGGCAACATAATGTGTTTCGGCAAAAAGTTGATAGAATTTTGCAACATGACAAATAAGACTGACTCACAAAAAACTTTGCACACTTCATCCTTGTACAGAGCCCTAATTTTTCCAGACAAGATTTTGACATTCTTCAAAAACCATGCCGTCCATACGCCAATCGTGATTGGCTGTCATTGTGCGTATTTTGAGGCAGATTCAGGTAAAGGGAAATCAATCACATAAAAAATTTAGAGGATTGTGTGGCCTTGACAGAGGTAGGCACACTCTGGGTGCTCGTTCTTATTTTAATGTTTTTTTTTTTTTTTAATCAAAGAGTGTGCTTTCGAAAGAATTTTGTGGACCTTGGGGTTATGTAACTCACTCAACTCATTGAAGATCACAAGAATTTTAAATTCTCATAAGTCAAGCAAGTAAAAAAGACTTATTTCCAAACTTTTCATGCGAGAACAGCTTCATCTTGTCAGCCGACTACTAGAGATCCTCCCCTCCTTCCCACATTATCTGCCTGTGAACTGTGAGCATAGGGCTGGATGGTGTTTGTGTATGTGGGTGTGTGTGTCTGAGCCACACTCTCACTGTGATTTACAGCTCCTCTCACACTCTCCCCTTCTGTCTGCTGGTCAACTGCCATGGTGAAGGCGGCTACAATGGCCGGCTACGAAGCACCATAAATCTGGACACTTCCTACCACTGTCTCCCACTTCAAGGGGAAGCCTGTCCTGTTGCAAACATGATTAACCCTCTTCCTCTCTGTCCACAACCCCCTGCACACACACACACACACACACACACTCCAATCTCCATCCTCCCTCCCTTCTCCAACAAGAGGCCATGCTGCAGGGTAAAAAAAAAAAAAAACAGGGCCGCCTTCACACCTCAGAGGCAAGGAACCTTGCAGGTTTACCATCCCTTCCCTGCACAGGAAATAACTAATAAAATATAACCTGCACGTTGTATTGGACATATAAAGAATGGATGTAAATAAAATAAAAAAGAAAAGATGGTAAGAGTAAACAAAACAATTCATGCATGGAGTTCATCCGACACAATATGCTTTGTATAAAAGCGAACGCTTTTTTCTTTAAGTTTTTATCAAAGTGCTTCTCTTCCTCCAACGACAAAGCAAGATTTAAAAAAAAGTTTTCAAAAGGCTTTGACACCACAAAAGACTCGTTCAAGATGAGTGAAGCGATAGTCCCAGCATGCCAATTTGCAGCTTAGTAAGGAAGTTTGCTTGGTGCTGAGAGGGTTTAGAGCAGGAATAGAGACGTGTTGTCATTGAGATGCCTGAATGCATCAATGAAATTTCAGATGAAAAAGAAAGGGAGGTGTGCTGTCAGTGTAGAGCGGGTCTTTCACTGTATTGTGGAAGCAGACTACATGAGGCTTCAACTGAAGCAACAGTCTGTAGTGTGCAGGAGCCCAGAAAAAAAAAAAACGTACACACCCACTTTAAACACGCATAAACAAGCAGTCATAATCACCCATATACACACAAAAGGACACACACAGACTCTTAGATATATACTGCCTACTTACATGTATATAGCCAGACACAGGCACATTTAAATGCACACTCATTATTCATGGAAAAACACAAAGATGCTTGATCTTCTTGCTGTCAGTCAAGCTCTTACTCTGTGTTCCACTTGAGGGCACATTTCATATTTCATACGGCCAATCAAGCTAAGTCAGTCAAAATTCTTTACAACTAAGACTTTTCATGCTGATTACTAAATTATTCCAAGTGGTACAACTGGTTGGCTGGTCAATAATTTATTACCAGGTCAGTATTAGTGGACTACAAACATATAACATAGAATATAATTCTAGCTCTTAAATAGAGATAATAATGGAGATAATGTTGAGCCAACTACAGCATTGAAGACTTAAATAAAATCAGATGTCTTTTAAAAAAAGGTCAAGTAAGATCACAGCCGTGCCATAAAGCATAACACATATGGGAAAACCATTTACTTTTTTCTCATAGCTATAAATAAATATAAAATAATAAATGAGGACTGACACTGTAAATACCTTTAGACTCGATGAAATGTTGCTTCATTTTATAATGGAGCCTAAATAAAGAATCATTTGTGATGTGTCCTGCATATGCTGACAGTCTAACTTCACAGAAAGTCTTGTTTCCCACTCACTTAATCATCTGTGGAGATAGTGTATTGATTCAAATTGTGATGTGGAAGTATATTGAACTGCTTGGGAATTTGAAACATTTCCAACATGAGGGATTGTGTTCTAAAAGTGAAATAGGTGTTTAAAATAGGCAGTTGTGTATTCATGTTTGCTAAATGATGATACGCATCTGCTGCCTGTATCAACATGGGAAATCCTGTATATACTGTGAGATGGCATAGGGATGTATATTGTATATATACAGTGCTGTACAGTACAAGTGGCACTACACTCCTAAGTTAGATTCTCACAGATAACTACTCTAATTTATTGCTACACTGATTTACACGAGCAAGAATTGGGACTATTCTATTAAAATAGAATAGAGTCCAATATTGAATTCAATTAAAAAATCATAACAGGCACTTTCCATATAGAACAGGTCATTTACAGTGTCTCTACAATTCCCACCATGAGCAAGAACTTGCCGAAGGTGGAAAGGAAAAACTTCCTTTAAAGAGGCAGAAACCTTGAGGAGAACCCATGGTGGAGGCCATCTCGTGCAACCGGTTGGAACAGTAAAAAACATTTTAAATATGTGGTGTGTAGTCTGATGCATTGCCAGTGTCCAAAGGCTGTTTGATAACAAAGCATTGTTGTAATATATTACAATTGCTAATATTTCAAGTATATATCTGCTTTTTATTCTTTGTACAGCTGGATTCACATTTCTGCATTGCAAAATGATTGAAATCTGAAAAAAAAAAACTGCTAGTACCAGTACCACTGGGAATCTGCACTTTTGCTTGTGTTATCGTACACGTATAAAAGTTTATAGAAGATTGTGTGCAGAATAACAAGGGTCATGTAGCGCAGTGACGGCATTCATGTTGTTGTTCTGACACGAATACAAGTGTTACATGTGCTGATGTCTGAACAACACTCTGAGTATTAAAGGAGAGTGTGCATCTATTGGCTCTAGGGCGCTTCTACCACGACTGTACTTCAGTAAATCCAATATTCCTCGATTTAACCCTGAGAAGATTCTGTATTAATAGCATCGCAGAATACAAAGTAAACAACCACGCAGTATAGGTGAAAGCTAATAGTGATGTGTCATCATGATGACTAATCCCCATGTCCTCTTTTCTTTGTAAACAGGTCTCAGTTTTGTGTCTTGTGGGCGGCAGAGACACGCTCCTCCGTTTGATCAGAAATTATTCAGCTGAGACTCGCCTCCCCCTGTCCCGCCTTTCCTTCGCTAATAGAAAAACACCGGTGTCATGAGCCCATTAGCCACATAATGATTTACACTATAAAGACCTGTGAAGGAGCCACCACCTGCTCCCATGATCCCTTTGCCCTTAATTTCCCTCCTTCCTCCACCTACGTCTCAAACTATGATGAGGTCATTATGTCATTGTTACAGTAATGCCATCAATGAAGTCCCAAACGCGATAACAACACCTGTTTGATCCACCGTAGGGGACGTACTCACCAAGCAGTCGGCGTCTTTTCTTTATTTATTTATTTGTTTTTGGCTTAGAGCAGAAGATAAATAAGTGATGGAGCAACACTGTTTATGCAAATCTCATTTCACATGCATCTTATGTCCTGCCACGCTTTCTTGGCAGCGCACAGCTGAGATTGCGGGGCAAGTGACAGCGCAGAGGCTTATTATGACTGATTTCCTCTGTAATGATAATGCGATTGAGCAAACTGTTTGTGACGAGCACAAAGGGGGCACACGAATAAGAGAAGGTTTGGAGTTAAAGTGTGAACAATCAGGAGGAATTTTTTTCAGTCAGCCTCCTTCTCCCCAGGCTTATACAGTAGATACGTTAAAGCGTGTTTTACTTCCTGGGTAGAGTACAGTCTGCTTTGTGTGTGTATGCATGCATGTGTGTGTGTGTGTGTGTGTGTGGGTGGATCACACACCATATGGAAGTCTTCAGTGGGTGAAGTCAGCTATTGTACTGCAGTGATGTATGAGTGTATCTAATGGATTGCTGTCAACATGTGGTATTTATTGTATATATTGTGTCACTCAGCTCTCACTCTCCATTGTTTGCATCACACTCCTCTTGCTTTTTAACATCTGGTGAGTGCGGACACTGCGATGCGCGACCATGCAGGGAGAAGTCTGAACACTGCAAACCTTTAGAAGACTCTAAGAAATGTTAGAAAAGAAAGATTCAAATAGCTTCTCAGAAAAGATCACAACTTCCCACATACCATATCATTCCTGTAACTCATTTGCCCTTGAATAAATTAAATTTTACAATGTTCCTTACAAAGCATTTTAGGGCTTTGTATAATTTTTCAATATCAGTGCTAGAACAATACCAGAGTTTCAGTTCTGATCCCGAAACAATACTGTTGTCAGTTCTGCTAACAAATGATACTTTACTTGATACCTTCCTTTTGCAGAATATAAACAAAAGGCAGCCATACAGTTAGCAACAATATGAATGCCTGCAAGTATTGATTTGTTTGGCCATGGTGATATATTATCCCCTCTTAAATTAATATGGCACATGCATTAGCAAACAGTATCTTATTAACACACCTAACTTCAAGTCCAAGGTTTACTCTTGTAGCTCTTTTTTTGGTCTCCACCGACTCCTGAGGGAAGTATCTGATCTCTGGCTGCTAAATTCTCCACTTTGTTCCCTAGCTAGTCCAGTCCAGTCTGTGGTTACATCCAGGCAACAAAAGCACTTTTATTGATGCTGGGGGAATGATTGTGGTTTTAGATAAACATTTTACATCAATAATAATATATTTATTTATAAATATAATCATAAATACAGTTTTTATTCCATTAAACAAGATCTTTCCCTGACCTTAACCAAGTGCTGCATTGTAAAATAGGGTATTTTGTCAGAAGACAAATGGAACTTTTTTTCAACAAACCATATATAATAATTAAAATTTCCTCATTATGTTCACTGTGTAATGAACAATATTAAGTTTGCTTCAGTACATATCAGCTGTTGCCACCTTAACATCATTTCAAGGACACAGGGTTGCACAAATGTTCCATAGAACTAAAGGGAAACTTCAGAATCAGTTGATAATTCCCTGTGTGGTCGTCACTACAAGCAAATCCTTTACGATACACGCAGTCTTTTGATCCATTGTGAAATGACAATGTCTGTATTAAAGCGTTCTCTGTGATACTGTATACTATATATACTCTATAGCGTAGAGTTGTGAAAGCCTGAATGCTATCCATATAGCAGATAGAGATATATCAGACCATGTCTCTTAGCCAAGACATGGCGTAAAGGTAATGCATCACAATCACCAAAGTGACTCTGACCATCTTAAAGGACATAAACGCCGCCATCATAATCTGTCCAAGCACTTAGTGTTTTTGTTCCTCGACAGTTTTCAATGCTTGGGTCAATAGAAACATTTTGAGTGCTTAAAGGGTAATGAGGTCTAATATCCAACCCCTTCTAGTTTTTTGAACTATCATTTATTTATTAGAAAATAGAATGGGCCATGTTATGAATAGGTATTGGTTTTACAATTCACAAACAAGCATCCTCAAACAGCAACTTCAACAGCTGTTTGTTCTATCTAATCACCAAAGTGTTTCTAATTAAATGTCGGTGAATTTGCTTATAAAGAGGTGCATTAAATGAATATCAAGAAGCGTCTGTGTATTGCGTCGGACTGAAGATCCAGGCAGAAGCTCAACATCAAAGCGTAATCACCCCATCACACGTCCACATGTTGGACAGATACCTCCACTCTGACAGAGCTGCTGTCATTTACATAGCGCAGCAGAAAGTCAGAATCAAAAGGCAGGGACATCAAAAAAGCTGCCAAGAATTTTTTTTCTCACTCATCATTTCATTTCTGTCTTTCCAACCTCTCCATCCCCCCCAACTCCTAATCATCAACCAAGCGGATTAGCATGTCACTGCTGGGTATCCCATTCTCCTTCAGAGGGGCCCCTTTTTTTTTTTTTTCTTCCTCTTTTTCTCTCTTCTTCTGGGGAATCTGCCATTTCATCAGAGCGTGCAGGAGTCACCAGTCGGCTAACTTCATTGTGCAGATGGGGTCAGAGGGAGGTCAGCTCCCAGGATTCTCCAGAAAGGAGAGGCCCTGGCCTGGCTATGCCCTGCGGTCTGCACGCCCCTATCCCACTCTTGGCCTTTCCTCATCCTGGGCTTCCCCCTACTTTGCTCCCTCTGGACCAGAGAGACTCTGGAGGTCAGCAACCTATTTGCGAGGACACTTGGCTCTTCACAGGGGGTGAGATATCCTTTACAAGAGCCCCTGTCATCTGGACAGTGACTAATGAAGCCAGCCTGGTGACAAGTACTGATGAGCAGCCCCAGGCTGGTTTGGAGACCGTTGCTCCACTGCTGATGACACCAACTGTGGCTCTGATTCTCCAACTCCTGCCTTGGCATGTTTTCTAATGCGGGTCTCATCACTCGTAGGTTCTCAGGCCACATACACGTCAGCTTTTGTTTATTAATAAAGCTCAGGTTCATGCAGTCACCAGCAGCAAGAAGCTGCTAGGTCTTTAGAAACACTGGGTTCCCATGGCCTGATGCCTCACTGGCATCCACACAAAGGAAGGTGATGAATGGACCTTAAAGGCCTGATAAAACATTAACATGAACAGTTGGTCTGACGAGAGGAGTAGCACAGATTAAAAGATGACTCAGTTTTCTTTTCTTTTTTTTTGAGAGAGGCAAATTTTATCCTCATGATTTCTCAGTACAGGGGGTAAAAAAAATAGTAGTCTTCACAGGGAAAAACAAGACATTAATGAAAAACAGCACGCTGTCATGTTGATGTCTCATTATTAGGTGTTTGTGCTGTGCATGCAGGACAAAAAATAACATGTAAAAATAGAGAAAGACAACCTGTGGCATCAGCGTTTGGTAAGCTGGACACAATGCTGTGCTGTTCCACCTCTGGCACCATGTCAACTGGGGCAGAAACATTCATTATTCACATGCTCCATGCATGAATTATGTAATGTCATTCCCAACACTTCACACACCGTATATTCAGGAGTTTTAATAGAAAGCAAATAAGGGCTGCCAGAGGACAAAGTGGTCCACAGAGGGACAAAAAAAATATAGTGAGCTTCATGCTCCTTTATCATTCTCTTTCTCCAGAATCTTGTCTCATATCTGAAAAAAAAAAAATGTATTTTTTTTTCTCTCTGATAGATTTTCCTATTCAGTTCACCCTGCATAGCATTTTGAGTAACAAGGGAGAAAAATCCATGTGAAAACTGAAAATGTCATGATGGACCGAGTGACATTTTTTAAAAGGACAAAGTAATCTTCTGATTTGACAAAATGCTGAAACAAAAAGTTCCTCAGTAAAAGTGGATGGTTAGCTTCTGTAGCAACTTTTTTTTCGCCTAAAAAAGCACTATTCAGTAGTATCAGAGATATAATTCAAATTTCACTCACCATACACACTGTGTCTCAGTATGTTAATGTATCAAGTCAACAAAACAAAATCCAGACACAGCTCTGTTGCACACTTATATAGCCTTATGTAACACAAATGAGGACAGCAGCCTTTTATCTGTACTGCTGGCATAAAAACAAATACTACTCATGAATTATATATGAAATCAAAATTGTTCAAATGTACTCCTACTACTACTCCTACTGAAATGTACTATTACTTTGATTGGTGGTTGCACCCTTGCAGGTAGATCAGGTATTTATTGAGCTTGTCACTACACCATTTAGGTTAATGCGCATGAGAGCAAATAAATATCTTGAATCTTCAGTCATTTTAGAAACAGGGGGGGTATCCATTACACATAACAGCATCTTGACCTTAAAATGATTTCAGCACAAACGTTGAATAGTTATCTGCAGATTCACTCTGTAGCAAGGTGATATAAATGACAAATAGTCTGTCATAGGCTCTCAGAGAACAAGTCATAATTGAACCATCTGCACAGACTTTGCTGTAAATATTTCAACAGTTATGGACTAACCGTTCCATCAGTTTAAAAGTATCCCTCCCGAGTTTTCTTTCTTTCTCATAATGTGATTTATCAGGGGTGGGATTTCGGCCTTTAGTCTTTTTTTTCCCCCCTCTTTGTGTCTTTAGTGCTGGTTTTTATTCTTTAATGTGCCTATTTCTAAATATATCTAGTTTCCTAAAGAGAGGAATATATAAAGGAAAAGAGCATATCTTTCTCTCTCTCCCCCACCCCCTCTCAACCTGAAGCGCTTATAGCTCCACACCAAGGATGAGAGAGAATATTTAATTTTAAAAAGATGAAAAAAAAAAAGTGTCACGGAGGCCACGGCTTGCTGCTGTTTCTCTCATGCTCGCCCGCTGTGTGCACATGGGTGGGAGCTGGACTTATTCTTTTATTTTGTTTTGGTTTTCGCCTGGAAACAATGAAATTAGTCAAAGACTGTAGAGATATTCTAAGGGGTTGGGAGTTCTTTGTAGTCTTCTTTGCTATACCAACAAATGTATTTGCTTGCGTAATGTATTTCCATTTTTCTTGTTAGGCTCGATGCATGCTTGAAGTTAATCAGATGCTATAAAGGCTCTGCTGCAAAATGGATGTTAAGTATTGGATTTATGGATAATTTACAGCACTCTTTACATGCAATTTCCACTTTAATGGTTGGACTGATTCTCCATATGTATTTACTGTAAAAGGATGATGACTCAAACCTTTGGAAGTCTTTACATCCTCACCTCCACCCATTTCCTAAAACACATAGATGACTAACAGTTGTTCCCAACTACAGAGCGAAACTGTGCACCCACTTTCACCTATTTTATGGGCTCTTTCCCTCTAAATATCTGTCTTCTGATTTCAAAAGACTCCTCTAATATACGCAGTGCACAGAAATAAAAAAGCTGCAGTTTCTACATCACACTGCCTTTGCTCGTACTGTATGTCTTGAGAAGAATGGTGGGAAATGGAAAAGTAAGCTTAGCCATAATACAGAGGAACAATAATGCATGCATAAGGACTTTTGGACAAAAACTAATCATGTTTTCCACAGTGGGATAGAGAACAGGACTGCATGACAGAATTTTAACTCATTTTCTTTCTCAGACTTGGCTCATTCCAAACACTGTGCTTCAGTGTGTGACCCTGTGGGATTGCTCTATTTAAATTCCTATACAGTTTGACTTGGACCTTTGTCTGCCACTGCACAGTGTCTGCTCATTGTTCGCATGTAACATCCTATAGACTGAGTTTGTGTGTGAAAAAAAGCAGCCGTACAGATCACACATCGAACATATGGAAAATTCCTCTAAAGTGTGACAGAAGACATATAAATGGCCGGTAAGCCTGCACCAATGAATAGGGCACAGATGAGGCTGTGTGTGCAGAGGTGGAGGCCTCATGAAGCAGCGCAGTGTCTCAGTCTTGTAAAAACTGCTCGTTCAGGAGTCTTTAAAGGCTCTTGTCACATACGGTACAGTATACATAAGGGAGGGGGGACACGGAAGAGACTTTTTTTTTGTGTGTGCCACCCCCATACATCTCCTTGTGAAAAAAAAAAAAACGATCATTTTTCAAGGACAGAGAAAAGAAAATGTTGCAGGAGAGGAACAAAGGTATATTGTAGGATTGTGTTTCTCAACTAAGTTGTTTTCAAGAAAATGTAAAGACTGAGACGAGCAGGAAAAGTCATTTCCATGTAGGTGTGCTGCTTTTGTGTCATGTTTCTTACTTAATGAAAGGAATATTGAGAAGATCCATGAGAAAAGAAAAAAAAAAACCTTGATTCATTGTTCAGTCAGTTAACAGCAAATTCACAGGAGTTACAATGTGAAACACGTGGTTGTTCCAGTTTGTGAGAATTTGTTGCTTTTACATGTTCTAATTACTGTGGACTGAATATTATTTGGTTTTGGACTGTTGAACAAAACAAGACACCCTGTTTGAGCTCTGGAAAATTGAATTTGGCATGTTTGCCACTAATTTCGCACATGTTCTACACTAAACAATTGATCCGTTGACAGATTAGTGATAAGACATAATTGCTAGTTGCAGTCCAACATGAGGCATGAAACCCTATAATAGACAGGAGGGTGCAGGTAATTTAAACTGTGATGCACCCATCATATCCATTTTCGGTTATGCAGAGGAGAAGGAGTTTGTTTTTGAAAAGAAGTGACCACAGTGTAGCGTCCATCTGACAAGTCTTGGACTCGGCACAGTAGGAAGTATGGCAACAAGAAATGTCAGCGGCATTGTGCATAATTACAGCCGAGATGGATAGCTTGGTCCTGTCTGCGCCCAACTGTTCCCCTCCATTTTTCTTTCTGATGAACGAGGAGGGAGACAGCGCCCTGTCATCTGCTGCGTCGCTACTGGCGGCAACAGTAAATCTCCCGCTCAAAGTCACCCCCTTGCTCCGAGACGGCAAGGGGAGGTGTGCGGTGAGATGGAAGTGGGGGATATTGTGAACTCGATAAGTTCCCCCACCCGCTCCCTCCACCCAACCCCCAAACACATTCACACAGACACATGACCTGCACCGCTGTAGAGTCTACCAAATTGTGGAGTATTTCACGCTTACTTATTCTTGTGAGTGAATAATTGAGATGGTGGTGCAAAATAGGTCCGGGCTCCTATTCTTCAAGCATCTCAAAATCATAGTTGTGACAGTTAAAGCCGAGGGATTTGGAGTTAGATTTGGCACAGAACTAGCCCAGAGGATATACAATACAAGTCCTTTGAGAGTGTATGTAGTCACTATTTTGTGAAGCTTGTGGCTCTAAAATGAAAATTATGGTAATGTCTTGAAGTTCTTTGCTCAGTAACTGTATTTCTTTATTTCCCATTAAGCCTAAATTGCAAGACAGAGTGTGTTTCACAAAGTGGGGACAGTTTAAGAAGGTTAAATTCAATCATTATCTTTGAAGAAGTAATGTTATTTGTTTGCTGCCTTCAAAGGGAAGTCATATTTTTGACTGGGAACATTGAGTACACTATACACCTGGTAATCAAGTAGTTTAAGTTATGAGAAAAATGGAAATCACATGAAAGACTTTTTTTTTTCATCTACAAAGTCTTCATGGAGTGATTAAGCAATCCCACTTGATGCAATAAACTGAACATTTCTATACTACGTTTTATCACCTAAAGGGTTACTAGTGCCTGTTAGTCCTGCCAGAAAAAGGTTCAAAGTGCTTTAGCGCTTATAAATCCCCTGAGGATGTGCACTGACTCTACTACAATGGGTTAAGAAAGTTATAGATAAAATGCTTTTACTCCTAAACCCAAAAGTTTTACCAAATAGTTCACACTGAATTTTTGAGGCAATGCAGCAACATGAAGTCAAGAAAAACTGAAATGGGTATGGACAACTGCAGATTCATTCCATTCCAGGTTGTTGTTGTTTTTTGGTTTGTTTTGTTTTGTCATGAGAATATAAATCAATCTAGTGGTTGACTGACTCAATGAATGAAACTTTTAGAGTCTTCAAGTAAAAGAAGAAAGAAATAGCAAACACCTGGAGTTTCTACCCCATCTTCACACACAAAAAAAACATCTGTATAGGTAATTTTACTTGGACCTCTAGTGGCCATCCCAATTATGAAGGGAGCAAAGGAGGAAGTCATCAGACTTTCACCCAGGAGGCCGTGTGGTTTCCCATGTGAAACCATTAACTTACTGTAATTTACCTATGTAAATTAACTTAGGACATGTACGTGTAAGTACCTATTTTACCCTAAACTTTATCTTTTCCTAAGACAACTTTAACCATGTGACGACGAAAGTCTGCTACAACAACGGTCCAGTACTCCTGATACTTGTAGCATACTCACCAACAGCCAACGATGAATCCCATCTACCTTTCTCACAGCAGCTATTTTGACGTGAAATAATCGAGTCACCCCAAGTCTTTCCAATGATACTAATTATGGTTCTGTTCCATAATTAGCCTTTACAGTGAGCCAACATGCACCACAGCACCACCCTGAATCTGTTTGACCTGAATGGAACGGTATCATTGGTAACACCTGTGTTTACCTACTATTTCATGTCAAAATGGCTGATCCTGTGAAAATGGTCTATTATTCTGACCTATTCAGTCGCTTGGGTATGAAGACATGCTTTGGGTAAGCCAAAGTGTTGGCGCGCATGTCACTAGTTAGCTAACAGCTAACATCTGTGCAGTCACATCTGTATAAATGCTGTCCAATGTTCCATGTTAAGTAGGATATGTTTTCCTATATAAGAAGCTTTATAAACATTGCAATTGTAACTACTGTAATTGCACCAATGGATTTCGGGCCAACTACAAAACGATCCTCTTTGAATATACTGTCTCTATGAAGTGAGTGATGGAGAAGAGAGAGAAAACCCAAGTCTGACCCAGATCCAAAGCAGTGTCTCTTCACGCAGGTCCCTTTGAAGGCTTTTTCTCTTCACATACTCTTCCATTCAATCACAAGTTGTACCTTTGCCTCCCAACTCCCCTTTGATAGCTGTTTATTCTGTGTGGCTTTGACGTGAGAAAAAGCTTTGTATGAAGGAGGCAGGACATTAAAGTGTTGAGATGTTTTATGTACGGTATTTCTTTCACTAAGACTTGCTCTGTGTATCTCTGACTATGACCCTGAGGCGCCTCAGATGCCGCTCGGATGTTTTTGTTGTGGAAATCGCAGTGTGAAAAGGTGGGACGGAGGGTTACCGCGATGGGCTGTGTTTGTGTTTTGTTGTTGCTTTGTGTTTTTGTCGCTTTGGGTTGTGCCTTCCCTCCTATTCATTTCCCATCCTGGATCCCACAAAACTCAGAAAGTCTCCTTACCCACCTCTTTCTCCCCCTCTTTTATTTCTTTCTCATTCTCCCCACTCACTCCTTCTTTGCTTCACTTCTCAGGAAATAACCTTCTATTGCCTTTTCTAGTCCCAGAGGACTGAGAGATAAAATCCCTGCTCGGTCTAGGGGGTTCTGTGAAGATAGCGTAACAGTCTTTTCTCACAGTCACAGCTCCAGGCTCTGTGAGGAAGCCTCTGCCCATCCTCCCCTTCCCTCTATTTCCCCTCCTCCCTCCCTTCCTCTTTCTAACTTTCTCTTTGCCAGATCGGAGCAGTTCCCAGCAAGGTACGATAGTTTAGAATGAGGCAGCGGCGCTGAAGGAGGAGGTACTGCTAGCTGCCAAAATCTCCCTCACATTTATATGCTTGCCATCCTGTCTAGTGCCACTACTGTGTACTCAGCTGTAATTTCCACCAATCTGGAGATACCACAAAGGAAAATAACATGGATTTGTTGCCTTTGTGCACAGAAATGACAGTAAATAAATCATTTTGGTTCTTTTTGGCTATGGATATTACCTCTATCATCACAAGCATGTTGACATTTTCTTATTTTTTTAGTGAAATATCTTGACAACTAATGGATAAATTGCCAAAAGAATTTAGTACCAACATTCCTGGTGACAGAGGATGAATTTCAGTGAGTTGCGGTTGTCCTGACCTTCTGTAGCACCATTTGCTGGTTAAAGTTTCAAGCTTTGGTTTATAACCAAATTCTTGTAAAACTAAGAAGGCCAAGTGATACTTTGTGTTAAGGGCTAAGTTGAACATGGTTAATATTACCTGCATATTACCAGCAAGTAGATTACTAGTGAGATCTAGTAGATCTGTTTATTGTAATCAAAAGATGGCAAAGTATGATCATTTTGGGTTCTTACTAGAGTAAGTAAGATTGTGGGGGAATATTTACTGTGTTGTGAAAATTCACTTTGTGTTTGCTGGGGACACAAAATTACAGCATGTCCAGAAAACTTATCTAACTCAAAAGTGAAGAGAAAAATAATGTCCTTTTTATGAGTTTCTAAGTAACTTTACAAAAAAAAATATCATTCCCATTTTGTATTTTTATCAGATTTTCACATTTAAAATTCAGAACACACACCGCTCAATTCACCTCAGAAAACAAACAAAATGAGCCCTAAATTACCTAAACTATGTCCCATGTGGGTACTAGAGCATTAGCTCCTGTTTGCTTTATTCTACACACACAATTTGTAAAGCACCTGCAGACGTCAACAGAGATATGCAGTAACAGCGATGACTATCAGCACTGTAGCAGTTTATATAAAGTAGCATTGAATACGACCATTTACAGATAAGGGCACGTGGTGGCTCAGTGTAGACCAGAAGTCATGTGTGTGTGTAGTCTGCCTGTGTGTGTGTGCTTGTGTGTTACTGTATGTGAGTTTCAGTAGCTCTGTGGGTTGAAGCGGATAGGCCATGGTGTTTGTTTAACCTTATCAGGGGTTGTCATCCACTCAGGTCGGCGCAGAGTGGATTTCGAAAAGGAAACTCCATTTATTACCTTCATGTGAAGCTCACTTCCCCCAGAAATGAGCCTGGTGCTATGAAAACAACCATTCATATGCAGGGTTATTTGAGCAGGTTTTAAGCATGCTCTGGTTATGTAATTGTGACTGTGACTAAGTCTGTGTACAGAGGTTTTCGCTGCAGCGTTTGAACGCGCACATAAGACCGAAGACAGACGGAAAAACAGCTGTGTTTTACAAAAGTATATTCTTATGAATGAGTAAAGATCCTTGTTTTTTATCTTCATTCATCTTTAAAATGTATCCATGAGGCTGGAGAAGTCATTTTGCAGTTCAAAAATCATACCAGCGTTTGAGAAAAACTCTCTTTGTTTTATTTTTTTTTAATTTTTCTTTTCCTGAAAAGATTTATGATCTGGGGGAATGATTAAGAGGCAGTGACCTGTTTGTTTGACCTCCATTCATCTTCTTTGCTATTTTAATGATTCAGACTCATTCTGACACGTGGCACTGCTGCAATAATCAGAGAGCCTTGCCAAGAAGTTAAATGCCCTCTTTGGGTGGCTGCTACTGATGCCAAAAAAACGGCCCCACTCGAGAGATAAAGAAAGATAGAGAGAGTTGACACAAGACTGTGCCAACAAAAGCATTTTCTCAGCTTCTTGTTGGGCAAATAAGCTGTACCTTATGCTCAGCTGTACCAGACTACTACAGGACTCTTATATAGTGGCTTTGATGAGGTAATGTTTTGTTCCATGAAACCTTGATATTCATTTTGCTTGAGTCTTGAACTCCTCAAATACGTTGGTTTATTTGGAATGGAAATATGAAAAGGTTTCATTGCTAATAGAATCTCAACACCTCACAGGAGGTGTGATTTAAACTTTAACATTCATGAAATGACAAGTAGCAAACATGTGGCAAACCTTTATATTAAACAGTTTTCATCTCTGGTGGTTTCAATCATCAATGAAAAAACACCTCGGAACAGATCCAAAGGTTCATTCGTCAACTTGTCTTCTCTTGATGAAGTCAAATTGGTTAAATTCCTTTTTTCCTCCGCTCACTTCGCTTTTCTCACGTCGTTCATGCGTAGCTTTTTCTGACCTAATTCTCAATATGTGCAATGGAAAATACCTCAATGAAAGCTGGAACAGCAACTGTATCTGAACAAATTACATTCATATGCAAGCAATTTGCTTCAGCAATTACATTTTTTTTGGGGAGAATACAATGTCGCCCGGACTACATTCACAGCCAGTGTCTTTTGTTTATACCTTCTAAAAGCATGGTTAATTTTTGGAAACCAAAACTGTTTGGATAAACTCTGAATGATGGGGCTGGAAGTTTATGAACTGCAGAATGTAATAACTGCACACTGCATACATCTGTGAAGGACCATCACCACACACACAGTAATGGAGGTGGGACCTGCAAAAAGCTGTTTTTCTGTAATTATGTATGACATTATGAGGTGGAAAACATAATTGCCAAAGCAAAATAGAAGGAGCAGAATTTGTAGGGAACTGGGTTGACATCTGAAACACATTCCTACTGTTCGACAGAATAAACTACTTTTTCCTCACCCTTTTGAAATCTATTGTGCTGTGATCTAAAAAAGAATAAACTATTTATGGCTGCAACTAATGATTTCCATTAACGATTAATCTGCTGTTTTTTTCTTGCTTGATTGATTCATCTTCCAGTCTTTAAAATGTCATCCATCCAGCAAACCAAAACTACATTTTATTCATGCTTATATATTAAACTATTTTACTGCCAAATTACAGCTTTGTTTTTGTTGTTTTAATGCCTTCAAGGTACGCATATTTCTCTAAGCATATAGTGTATTTTAAAACCACACTAACATTTCAGGAGTGCCTTTCTCCACAGTTTGCACTATTCCAAGTCTCACTACTGCAGCAACTCTGCAGTACAGAGCCCTCATAGACTGTATCAGCAGCAACAACAACAGCCCCCAGACTTTTCGGACAGCAGCTTCACTGATTCACATCTCCTACACACTTGAGCGGCGCATGGTTTCACACACAACAGCCGCCAACTGGAGCTTGAGTGGGATGCTTAGACAACAATTCAGACATTTCAGTGTTCTTGTGATTGATTTATGATGTTTTTCTTGATTCCACAACGTGCTGAACGGCCATACCAGCACTGGTGTTGTCCCACTCATTTCATCTGACTATGTGGGGCGGCAGGCCAAGGAAGTGCCCCGAAGGAAAATCAGTGGGAAGCATGGTAATTGTATTTTCATTGTTTATTGTATAATTCTACACCTCAGGGATAGGGGTCTTGGAGTTTGTTTGATTGTTTTTGGTTATAAATATTATATGAATATCCAAAATTAAAAGGGACAAATTTGGGCTTAAAGCATAAAACTCAACAAAATGCAAATACAGGATGAACAGATTCCAGCTGGTAGGTGCCATGGAAGTATTTCTTTGTGAAAGAGAGTCAAAGGAGAATAAAAAAAAAAGTACAAAGAAGAAGAAGATTTGACATAACAAAGTTAAAAAAAAAAGAATCTTCCCACGCCAGCCTTAACCCTGAATAAAGTTTGCATCCACACAGCATGTACTCTACAAGGTCAAAATAATAGGTTCAGTGTGTGAAGCTCATGCAGGCTAGACTATACAACTCAGTCAGGTTGTGTGTCCAGATGTTCTGTCATGTCTATTTTGCCCTGCCATTTAAAAAAAGATTACCTCTACTGTCATTTTTTTTCATGTCTGTCTTAAAACAACAGTCAGGTCCTCATATGAACAGTTCAGCAGGTTTCCTTTGGTGCAGTCATTCCTTATGTTCAGATTTCCTACATACTGCAGGAACAAATCAGAAATGGGGGATGAAGGAAACATACGTTGTACATGTGTTCAAAAGTTTAAACCTTTAAACACATGTTTGCACAGAATGTGGATTTGTCCCCTCGTGACTTCTAATGAATGCCCATTAGGAAGGAACTTTTTTTATTAAAAAATAATGATTCCAGGAAGCACAACCTGTTTCAATGTTCAAATAGGCTTATAAGAATGACTTCAGCAATTATGTTTTAATGTGTAGTATGTTTAACATCATACAGTGACATCAAAAAGGAGCAAAATTTACATTTAATATGGATATATTTTTCTATATCTATATTTTTACATGATAAAATCACATATTCAGATAACTGATAACTGAACTGCTGAGGTTGCACCATGGCACAGTAGGTGCTTCGAGCTTCATTTGCCATGCTAACAGTGTTAGCATGCTAAAATGCTCACAGTGCAAATGCAAGCACGCAAGTGGGATGTTTACCATGTTCATCAGTTAGTTACCATGTTAACATGCCAACGTTAACACGCTAAATAACACTTAACACAAAGTACAGATGTTCCACGGCCTTCTAGCAATACTTGTTGAGATATTTCAATAAAAAAAGGGAAAAAGTCAGGGGATCACAAAAGTCATTAGGATTTATGCTCAAGAGACCTTGAATGTCTGTTGTAGATTTCATGGCAATCCACCCAATAGTTGTCGAGATATTTCAGTCTTAACCAGTAAGTGGACTGGCTGACAGATTGACATTTCCTTCCCTAGATCCGTGCCGCTGGCATGGCTTAAAAGTGTCACAATATTGCTGGAACTTCATTGAGGTCACGTCCTTAAAACATGTTTCAAATAGCAAGACGAGACACAGAGAAATGTGTCTCGTTGTTTGCAGGACATGGAAGACACACTTTGAACCAAAATGCAACAAAGATGGAAATGGAATTTCACTCCACTGTGGTGGATAACCACATGACTAAAACCAGGTAATAATCAAAATCCTGTGGTGCAAAAACAAAAGTAGACAAAAAGCAATATTGCTCTAACTTGATGTAGTCTTGCTTTAAAAATTGACATGGACATTTGATTGACTGGGTGTTTTTGCTCACTAAATTTGTCTCAGACCTTTCTTTTTTGGCATGTGTCCTGTTTCTTTTTTAATAATGTAACATATAAGGCCGTTGATTGGTCTCAGATTCATTGTTTCAATTAGTAATACCTCTCCAAATAAGTATGATGCATGCCAGATGACTGTTCTTATGTTAAGTTTGGGAAATTAAATGTCATACCACTGTTAAGTAAACCTTACTTAAATACAGCTGTAATAACTGTTCTAAAACAACTTTGATAGAACAATGACGTGAACACACGGGGCAAGAATGTGCAAAACAAAACACTATAGTCTACACCATATGATGGTATATTTATGTTGTGTATATCCTCAGAATCATAGAGGGGATTGGACCTCATTTTGTGTCGCTGTTCAGTTTGACCCCCTGTGACCCTGTGCCCCTACACCCCCTCCCCCCCAAGAAGTCCACCAAGTCAAGCAGAACAAAATAAACAGCAAACATACACTGTGACCACAGCTTAGAGCATCAGCCTCTCACTGCTCCATTCACAGAAAAAAAAAAAAAAAAAAAAAACCCACCTGCGCTTCACCAGTCACACTGCCACCCGCACCGACACACTCAACACGCGATCAAACTGCACACATGCATTTAGAAATCTTGCCCACAGATAACATCGTCTGTGGAACACGATGCCACTCCCCCGAGGACACATGAACTATTTTAAGAACATTCATATGCCACTCCCCCGAGGACACATGAACTATTTTAAGAACATTCATCTCACTGTTACTTCAGTGTTTTAGAAAGCTGCATTCTTTCATTTTTGAAAAAAAAGAGGAAATGTGTTAACTGTATAACAAGGTAAAAAAAATAAAATAATAATAATTGTGGATCAACGAAAGCACAAAAATAAGAGGAAGCGACAGAAGAATGTTCATAATCGGGGTCTACATTACAGATAATAGCAGATAATCAATCCTTTGTTTATATAAGGAAACATAAACACAACTTAAAGAGTCATGTCACCTGAGGTTACATCCTTCAGTGCTCCGGCTATAAAGGCACAATGATTTGTTTATGGCTAAATAGCCATTTGTTTACTGAAGAATCTGACCTTTCTCTGAAACCCCTCACTCTCCATTAGGCTCCCTATTATTAGCATGCATGCGTGTGTGTGTGTGTGTGTGTGTGTGTGTGTGTGTGTGTTTGCATTATGCTGCTAGATAGTCATTAAACTGCCATCTCAGTGTTCTTCACGCCCAATAATCGCATAAGGCAGCAAAAACACAACATGTTACTTTTAATAAAAGTGATTTTGAAGCATGTTTTACTTCCTCTGTTCATTTTTTTTTTTTGTCACAAGCAGCGGGTTTCTTTCACTGTAAATGAAGCAGGAGTTAAACAGCAGTGTCAGCCACTCGTGGCACCCCTCGTGTGCAGGATGTTGAAAGTGTAAAACAACAAGCTGGCAGAGGAAACACAAGTAAATAGTGTGTACGTCTGTTGCACAACAGCATGAAAGTCATGCAGAGTGCTGGAGACAGCGGTTTCGCTTCAGCTCTCCTCTATTGGTGGAAATCCAGCCAGAGCAGCCAAAAAAATTCATCTGCGCTCTCAGAGAAGACGAACGTATTGGATTTAGTTTTTGTTTTTTTCAGCCAACATATGTTATATGAAAGAAAAAAAAATACTCCCATAGTCAGTTTCTGCTGGTCACACAGACATTCAGCTTGTTTGCAGGTTGCCGGTTTTCTTTATTTTGACTCGCTTTGAACATTTAGTTTTTTTTCTGTGACAGAAGTCACACTTTCCATAGCAGTATTTCCGTGTATGGGTTAAAGTGCAGTGCAGACAAAAGAAAGCAACCACTCA
Source organism: Larimichthys crocea (assembly GCF_000972845.2). Classification (NCBI taxonomy): domain Eukaryota; kingdom Metazoa; phylum Chordata; class Actinopteri; family Sciaenidae; genus Larimichthys; species Larimichthys crocea. The sequence goes on along the minus strand of NC_040014.1, from coordinate 2,789,981 downwards.
GCTGGCTAACTTCCTGTTTTCTCACATGGTGACTGCTATTTTAAAGTAGAAGCAAACTATACATACATATACTGTAAATAATTGCACTGGTGTAAAATGGATGATTTAACAAAAATGCTCCCAGGGGAGCGATTTAAGCTATTATGTGTTTTAACATGTCTAGAAAATAAGTTGGGCATTTCACAAGACACAAAAATACCACTTTTTTTCCAAGCAGGTTTGGAATTAACAGTAAAACCATGTATGTATGTTTCCCTGATCCCCCCCATTTCTGTCTCATACCTAGGAAAGGTATACAGACTACTGGTATGCTGTGGATGTTTCAGCAGATTGCACCTCTGAGAGCTCTTAAAATCTTTTAAAGTTAGTGCTTTCACGTGGCTGCAAAATAAATGGAGTATTTCACGAGAAAGAAAAATCCCTCTCCCCCCCGTTTCCAGGAGAGTTTGAAAGCCAAAGTACGAGCATGTACTCGGCATGTTCCTGTCATCCTGCCAATTTTGCCTTCAATCACTCTCTTAATAGCCCTCTCTATTCATTACCCCTCCGCACTCCACTGCTGATGAAATGAACAAATCACGGCGGAAATGTGAAAGCTTGTGGGTTTATCTTGGGCCGCGACGTAGTAAGACGAAATACGGGAACACGCAGTCAACTTACACATTGTCTCTGATTTTTTTTTTTTTTGATGAAGCCCTGCAAACCAAACCAACTGCATGCACACCCCACTGCCTTTATTCTTCTTCCGTTCTTCCCCTTATCTCCCTGACATTTCCTCTGTAACATAGTACCTGAAAACTTCTTTCTCTGAGGACAATTGCTTCATCAACAATTCCACTCTTCCAGTCCAGCAAAACAAATGTCTTCGTTTTTTTCTTAACTTAGTATCTTTTGTCATGTTCAGATGTTTCATAGTATACCAAACATGTCACGCTGAGCTGCAGAGACATGTGCATAAAATCGAATATCTTTATCTGATGTAACAGTACAGCCATGAAACGTCGCATGTGTCAGTACTCTATAAGCATCACATAGCTTCAGTGAAGTGTTTGAACATGCAGACACAGAACATATACATGTGAGGAGAAATGATTTCCGAAGCTACTCAAAAGCCAAAATCAGAGTTTCAAATGAAAAGTTCAAAACATGGATTCAGTCAATAGACTGTGAAAGACTTGATCAAATAGTTCAGACAGCAGTAAACTTTTATGTTATGTAAAGTTTGTTGAGCTAGTATCTGGATATAAACACATCTAAGCTGTAGAGAAATGGAAAGAGTTCAGGCATAAATACATCTGAGAAATATTTCCCAATGACAGCCCACCAGCTCAACATATACGTACACCTACACACACAAACTCTCAATTCCTTTTAAAAACATCAGACTACATAGTATTAGTTCACTTTTTCCAGTGTACTATTGAAGTACAAGTGGCACTGTGTGTATATGACACACACACACCACACACACACACACACACACACACACACATTTAATTTGTGTTTGAAACACACAGACACACGCACATGTGCACACATACATTCCTACATTACCAACAGTGACTGTTGTTGACTGTCAGTGTATACAGTACCAAACTAAGTGGGGACTTCCATATACTGTAGTCTGTATCCATTCTTTCACTTTCACTATACAATGAGTGTTGGTAAAAGTTAGAAAGTTGTAAAAACTGTCATCACGAGTTCCCGTAGCTCAAAGTGATGTCTTTATATTGCTCGTTTTGTACAACCAAGAATCCAAAACCCAAATATATTTAATTTATCAAACAGAGCATAGAATCAAATCCTAACATTTGAGAAGCTGGAACCAAATGATTTCAAACTCAATACTATAAACAGTATAACAATGTGTACAGATTAACAGAGGATGACCATACGACCAGGAACACAATTTACAAACAAAGTTAAAAAAAGGCCCAACTCAGCTTTACATTGCATTCTTTGCTCCGGAAATCCCTGCTGTCAACCTCATGCAATAACCACAATTTAAAAAAAGCCTTAAGTTAACTACTCTGCAGCAGCTAAGTGTTCAACAGGCTTCACGACAAATTACAGCATGTGATCAAGATCGCACAAACAATCCAGCCCTCGGCACCCTGGAATATCACATGATCAAACACTGAGGTGTTGCCTGTCTGTGTCAAGGCGTGGGCTGTCAGCGATAGCCCATGTGGTTTTGTTGACTGTGTCCTCTGTGGAATGCTGATAAGGCTCGGCGGCGCAATCCCCTGAGCTCGCAAGGCTCTGCACATGAGCGGAGATTCATCTAAACATATGTGAAGTGGACTTGTGGCTGATTGAGAGCCTGATATCCTCTCCTCTGGTCTTCATTAGACGGAGGAATGGGGGGAAGGCAGGGGGGTTCCTCACCACAGGGACTGCAGTGTATGGAGCTCCAGTTTACAGCAGGCTGGGTCAGGCAGAGCGGTGCCGCTGCATTTACTGGCAACGCTGGCCTGTTGTGTACATTACTGCATTATTAAGGGCTCCTGATTCATAGCAGTTCACTGTTGTTTGCTGAGTTTGAACGTCTGAAAAAAGTTGCAGCTATTCATATAGAGTCTTGTGAAAGGAGGTCTGGTTTTACAATCGGGTGACAAAGTCCTTTTTTTGTTAGTTTAGTTGGAAAAACATCTGGATTTATAGCAAAGACCAATAAATAAAAGGGCAATATAGAAAACTTCCAGGTAAACGATTAAAGCAACACTGTGTAACTTTTCTATCATAAAATAACAAATCATTTTCATGTTACACTGAGTTGTAACCATGCAAAACATCTGTGATTCCAACTCTTCGGCCTGTATGCCTATTTCTGCACTGTAACTTTGTGCTTTTGGTACGCTTACCTGTGACAAGTAGTCAGACACAGCCAACTTTGACTGATTTGGTGAAACTGGATCCTATTTTTTGGAGAAAAAAAATGTTTCTGCTTTTCCTCTAATGTCCTTTGGCTGCTGTGCATCACCCACAGACTGATTTACATAATTTCGTGATGGGCAGTAAAGTAAACTGCTGCAAACTATAGTTGCTGTTAGCTCAGTTTGTTAGTCAGGCTGCCTGGACTGTGAGCTCAGAGCACTAGGGGAGTGTTAGTCTTTGTAACACAGCATTGAATGCTGATGAGGTACAGGACAGGTGTCATGGCAGAACAGGACACCTGTCCTGCAACCTCAGCAACCTCTATGTAAAATGCAAAAGGGGACATTTATGAAAGAAGATAAAAAGAAAAAAAGATATAATGATTGAGCAAGAAGCTGCCAGACAAATCTGGGACTGACTTTTAGCTAAATAATAAATAATAGCTGGCTGTTATGTCTTGTGTTGTTGCACTGCTTGGCTGTTTTGTGCAAAGTTGTCAACTTGCTATTTTTTATCATAAGTAATATAATATATAAAACAAATACATGTAGTATTCCTTATTCATCATAGTGGTATTGCACTCTGAAACTGGGGGCGCCAAATTGCAAAAATACCAATTTGTATGCAGTTGTGCTTTGAAGCCAAAAAAGAAAACCACATACTGTACACACGCAGGTGTAGGAAAAAATGGTGGTTTGGGTTACAATAAATAACTGGTTAAAGTTGAGGAAACAGCGTGGTTTTGGTTTAAATAACTTCATTGCATGCATTTGTCGTCTTGGTTAAGGTGAAGGAACAGTCATGGTCACAGTTAAAAGAAACCACCAGTGACTGTCGGACGGAAGTGGTAAATGAACATTGGTCTATTCCAACATTTTATCGACGCCTTTATCCATTCAGTTCCTTCATGGATTCTGTGGCTCTATAACAACGTTGCACTATTTCCTCATATCAGAGGGATCAGAGTCATAATTCTTATGGCTGCTTGAGGCATTTTCTTGTACTGCACCTTTTCCAAATTTGGTTTTGAGCACAAGATCTCAGGTCAAGTAGTCATTAAATATGTTATCTGTCTGGCATACCTTGAATTTTAGTTCTTTGAATGTCAGTCACTGAGAATTAAATCTAAATGCAGCCTAACCCTAATCACAAATGGAACAACTCTACATATGGTTTGATTGCACTCAAATACATTATAAGGTTGCATCAGGAGCTGATTATCCAGGCCACATTCAGAGGTGGTATGGGAAGCATGTGACCACATATAACAAGCCTTCGAAGCACACAATCCTCCTCTCTAGCTGTTTTTTTCTACCTAGTGGTGACCATATTAGTGGTGACCATATTTCCCACAGATAAAAGGTGAGCAGAACATTAGTGACCACTAATGGGTCTTGACACTATGTGGGTAAAAAGTTCATAACAGAACTACGGACTGTAACCGGAAGAACTGATGGCTTACTGATGCTTTGCCTGGACATTCTAGAAAATGTGGTGAAACACGTTGAAAGTCGAAAGCACTGCCTAAAGTGTAATTTAACATCACAGACTGAGGAGCAGCATTTTGTCACTTTGATTAGATGTCCCTTTTAAAGCTGAGATGGTCCTGCATATTTACAGACATTGATCCTATTTCTTTTTTTTTAAATATATGATTTATTTATGGAATTTCCAACGTGTACCAAGTTAACTTCTCATTTCCTTTAATCATTACGTATTATTTTTTACTTAGAAACAATAATCATGTTTTCTTACAGCTGGTGAGTCATTGACAAAATTGGCCTAAGATAGCCACAGAATAATGGAGTAGCATTAGTCTTCTCTCCAGCTCAAAAGCACATGGAAAAAAAAAAAAAAGTATCCAGATGGCTCAGAGAACCCATTCCATTTATTAATTGTGGCCTGTTGCCTGGTACCTGGTCTGAGTTTTTTTGCACAATAATGACAAAATGGCAGAGGTTAATCTTCTAATGACTACTCTACTGAATTTTACAACACAAAATAACTTAATGTTCCTGCAGGGTAGAAGCTTTAATGCGCAGGTGGGCGGTGGAAAACAAGCTGATTGAAAGTAATGACGTTTATAATGGTAAGCTTTAGAAAAAAAACATGGTTAATAATACTTAAATGAAGGTAAATATCGGTGTATTTACGTATCATTATGTTTGTTGTTTACTAACTGGCTATTTGAAGGTAATGGCAAAGCATTTATTCAGGTCTGAGAAAAACACTTATTTTACAGATTTAAGGATTATTTACTTTAAATAAAGTGACAATACTTAACAGTTTGAATGTTTTTAATTTGCACATAAAGTCCAAAAGAATTTTGTAATCAGTTACACTACCGTAAAGACTTATATTTTCCATGTATTTACATTTTTCAATCTTTTTCTTTTTTTTTTACAGCGTACGCAGTCACAGTTTCCACTGTTCCTCTCTCTTCACACCTTCGTCATGCAACATAAGTCCTCTATGTTCCGCAGGTAAGCTCAGTTTAAAGAGCAGCTTGCCCCAGCTCAACGGGAAACAGGAAAGGGGTGACGTGGCATGGTGTAAATGTGCTCCCATACATATCCAATATTCATGGTTTGAGTGGCCAGACTGTTCACAGTCATTAGTGCACTTACTGCCTCTCTGCTGTCTCACCCCAAGGCTCATTGCAGAGCCAGTCACTCACGAAGTGTTCCCCTGCAATAAACATGAGCCTGCCATCTCAGACAGTCCTGACACCCAAACTTGCCACCTTTTCTCTTCTAGTTCCTTAAAAATAAGAAGGGTGCTATCACAACTTTATTAAGATGTGAACATGACTGAGGTGAGGTAACATATTATCAGAGTAACAGTGGTTTGCAGGAGAAAACTGAGGCGTCACAAGACGCAAGTCTTTTCTGAAATCTTACTTTTCTTACTACCCCCTCTGTAAAAGCTATTCCAATAAATCAGTCTGAGAAGGGAAAAAAAAAATGTCTTTGAACTTTTGTGGTTGAACAGCTTAGATATTTAGCAACCTGTGATTTGAGCATCCGCCCCATACACAGAGGCCTTGCCAAGCGGCCCAGGGTTCGAATCCGACCTGTGGCTCTTTCCTGCATGTCATTCCCCATCTCCCTCTCCGCACATTCATGTCATTCTTTAAGCTGTCTCTGTCAAATAAAGCTCAAAAAGGCCAAAAAAAAAAGTACCTCAGCCATGAGACGCAGATGTCATTAAACAATGTTACTCGCTGTTACTTCAGTTCATTCTTCTCCAATCTCCCAAATACTGTAAAAATGTTTATATAATCATTTACCTGAAGAACTGATTTAAATTAATCAATAAAAATCAATGAAGCAACTATAGTGATTTTATATTGAAATACCTGTATATGCATCTGTGTCTTGTTTGTGTTTATTGCACAGTATTCATTGCTGTCAGAATGCTTTTAGGCTGCCTTCTACTCCTGGCTATTACCTGGCTGAGAGGAAGATGATTTACTCTTCAAAGACAGAAGTACGTTTCTGGTTTTGGACATGTCATCACAAAATAAATGTCCTTAGATCAAGTTAAAATGTTTCTTTATGTCACTGTTTTATCACACTCACTCCTAAATGATAGATATTTAAAAGGGTGCCAGTAAAGCCAAGGCTCCCATAACTCTTTTTGTGTCTCCGAAGGCCAAGTTGAAGTCCTGATCCCTTTCAACAGCCAGCTGTCCATCTCTCTTTCCTTTTCTCTTCTCTTCCTCGTCTTTGTTTGTCGTCTGGTTTTGGGGCGCTCCGTGACACCATTTGTCTCCATAACAAGTCTCACTAAAGAGCGTTTTGGTGGGCCCACCTGCAAGAGCCCTGGTGCTGGTCACTGCTCACCACGGGCCTCCCAGGACTACCCACAGAGGAGGAGGCAATTAAGGCCTGGGGAAAGAGCCATAAATCTCCATAAACTTCAGCTAGCCACTCTCCCCCCACTTTCGCTGGACACTCAGATAATGCATCTCCTCCTCAGCAGCCCCCAGACGGACTCCAGAGCAGATGAGTCAATCTCCTGATTTCCCACAACTGAGCAGCTTTTTCTCAAAGTTCCTCTGCAGTCAAGGCCATGATTCATGGTGCAATGATTTTTGACAATGCCGACGGGCAGGGTTGCTAAAGTTTGTTGGGGTTTTGTTGCTCAGAAAAATGTATTTTTGACCTTGGGTTTTTCTGGTTTAGGGAACGTTACCCATTTGTGTTGCTGAGGCAAACATTTGCAAATGGGTCTCAGTGTTTATGTATAAGCAATTCTCCAAACCAAACTTTAAAAAGAAGCATATGATGACTTAACTGTGCTGAGGCAATACAAAGCTGCAAAAACGTGTCTCATGACAGTTTCATGATGGAGTGCGAGCTAAAGCAGAGTTATGAATTATAGACACACTGCAATGGAGAGCATTTTCACAACATGCTGTATAACATGAAACCTTTTTTTTCCGGTAAATGCGTCGAGCGGTGCAGTTCAAGGAAAGAAGCACTGGTCTCACTAATCAGACAGGACGTGCAACGGAAAACATCCCTCTTGAGGAGGAAATGCCTGCTTCCTCTTTATCATATTCTTGAGGACACGCTCCTCTGCAAAGCTGCTGATGTATGGCTTCAGCACTACCACCTACAGAGACATAGGTGTGTGTTTGTGTGAGAAAGAAAAACTCTTTAGTGATGGGAAATGAGAGTTAATAGCACATAAATCATTATTATTATTTTTTATCATTGGTTCTAGTAAGGGCAGTGTCAATCACTTGGTCTGTAGGTCAGTCCACCTCTATTGATTGAAGTGTCTCAGTTATTCATTTAAATGAACATGATAAGTGATTAACATTACACTCGCTAAACATAGACATGTTGACATTGTCAACATTAGGATGTTGGTGTTAGCATCTATTGTAGTATATTAATGTACAAAATCGGGATTTAAACAAAAATAGATCTCGACCTTGTGGGATCATTTTTGTAGTCTGTAGCTTGTAGCCATAAAGATGGAAGATAAAGATGGATGGAGCAGTAGACTACATTGTATCCCCAGCTAAAACTACATTAATGATACAGTAGTGGAAAACATGCATTTTTGATTTTTCCAACCATTTCCAGGCACTTACCAGCCAGATAGAGTATCTTACTAACACTTGAAAACACCTTAAAACGAAAATCTAAGACTGGAGGGTAGACCGCTTAACAATACATACGAACAAATTCAGTTCATGTTTTAATTAGATCCATGTGGGTTTGATCTGTTTGCCTTGTTCTTTGATTTTACAATGATGATGCTGAAGAAACCAATGCATCTTGGGAAAAACACATTTAGAAATATAAAAACTGTCTTTAAAAGGTTGTATTTTAACTCCAAAAATAGAAGTACCCACAAATGAGTATTTAGCCCCCAAAAGAGAAATCCTTTATTATTATTAAATGTTAAATAATAAACATGTTTAAACCGTATACTCAGTTTCAGTTTCTTCCTAAGAAGGAAATGTGTTAATAGATGTCTCTCAGCGGATGCCGTTGATGGAGATGTGAAAGGTGTTGACTTGATCTGTGAACTGTCTCTCACCTCCTCCACACAGACCTGCCAGGGACATCTCAAACACACATCTGGGGGGGAAACCTGCTGTTTGTGCGTGAGCGTGTGTGTGTCATTTAAATGTTCTACCTTTCATCGACCTGAAGACGAACTGTTTCTCTTTGCTGGTAAAACCACATATGGAGGTGGCAGCACAACTCATTCGATTGCTACACCTCCCTGCCGTTCCTTTCACCCCTCCCCACCCGTCCCTGTTTCTCCTCTTTGGTAGTGTGATATCACTTTACTGGGTCACCAGATTTCCCAGAGTCACCGAGGGGACATGTTACTCACCTCTTGACTTCTTTACCTCTTGAACTGAGAGAAGTTTCCCTTGATATAGGGTTAAGATTGCCAGCTGTCACTCTCACCTCCCACTTATTAAGGACTGAAACCAAGAGCGGGAGAAGGTGTGCAATTTAGTGAAAGTAAAAAGGCACGTAACAGAGGAAAGCTGATAAGCATCGAGCTGTACTTGTAGAGCAGCTCATCTAACATTAATGGTAGAGTAATTGGTTTGTAACTGTAACACTTACTAGGCCATCAATAATGACCAGGGAGGAGAGTGTAGAGTTACTTAGTCGGGATAAGGGGCCATTGTGCCGGAGCTGAAGCCACAGGATCAGCTGAATGGGCCTGCAGTTATGTCGGACAAATATTTATACAGTATCATGTTACTGGAACATTCTAACTTGGGGAGACAAGAATAGGCAGGGTGATTGAAAAGTCAGATACACATGTACTACATTTCTACTTTATCTAAGGATCTACTATTGGATCATTCACTGATCAAAGCTCAGGAAATACAATAATAAATGGGACTTTAGAGTATTTATTTTTTTGGATCCTGCAAGAGGTGTAATTCTGGAATGTTAACATGCATTGTTTCTGAAATGTGTTGAATATATCAGTAACGTGAATGTTTCAGAGGTTTTCAAAATCTTACAGTATATTTCAGTTTTTCTCTTTCTAGTATCAGATTTGTAGTATCAGCATATGGTGAAAAATATTTGAAAAATAAAATTGCAAAACTGAAAAGCTCAAGGTACTGACCCCAAGTGTATACATACTATTATTATTTTATATTTGTTTGTCAAAATTTGAATACACAACTTAAGCATATTGACAATGAACCAAGTTTTACTTGCTGCAATCATTCTCCTTGTCCATTGGCCATTAAAGACCCAGTGGGCTTTTGTTGGAAGTAATGGGGGGCAAAATCAATCTCCTTTTATCCAAAAATGTATGTAAAACAGTTTATCCAAAGCATCAGCAGTCTGAGTCTGGGGAATACTGTATGTTTAAAAGTTAGTCTTATTAAAAAATAGTATAAAACAGCTGCAACTTTGGACATCTGAACCCTCACGTTAGCTTCAGATAAACTTTTGAAAACATTTTTGTAGAGATTGAGGACTTTGGAGTCTTAGGTGTTATTTATATTATTACATTATGTGCTCATATGTTTTTTCTCGTCATCATTTTCTCAGGGGTTTAACCTTCTGTCATCGACCCTGTTATTCAGAGTTCTATATTTGCCAGTGTACAATCAAAACACGCAAAAAGTATACATGATCCCATGGAATGACTCCCTGATGTGAGAGACACAAAAGGAAAATGTGCAAACTCTAGGCTATTCTGCTCACAAGTGATCATCTATCATACATATGAGCCTTTGAGCCCCCTGCATATGTTGTTAAGTATTCGATGATCCACTCTCCAATCGAAATGATAGAAACTGCCAGGACACTTCATCCCACACGTGCTGGCTGCCTGTACCAGTACACATTACATTTGCTGAACAGCAACACACTTCCACTGTTGACAGGCGTGTTTATCTGGATCCAAGTATTGAATCAGCTCTGCCAACAACTGAACAATGGTTTGTCTAAGGCAGCTGGAAAAGGCAAAGTGAAACATACTCCATACTGGTTCACATTACCAGCTAAATTTAAGGGCGATTACTACAGCATATATGTATTGTTACATACTGTAGTATATCCACAGGACCAGCTTTGTTGGCAATATAGTGTTAGAAATGCAGAAATACAATGGCAAGGACATTACTCTTGACTCATATTGTAAAATGTTTGATTTGAAACTCTAAAATTTCTAAAATACAACAATTGTAATTATCAGTTAACTCCCCCTGCTCTTTCTTTAGTTTCTATCTGCAGGAAGTCTCCCATTTTCATATTATCACTTTGTATTGAGTGTTTTGTCAGAGTATTATTAACGGTTCTTCAACTCCGCATTCTCCTTCAAACCTCTGGGTGCATGGAGATCTCTTCTCTCTCCTTCAGTGTTACAGTAAATAACCATTGTCTCTGTCTCTCATAGCATAAAGTTTTGTGTTGTTTTACAGTTTCATTCTCTCATGGCGAATATCATTAAGGTGCTCTACTGTCTTTGTTATCAGGGCACATGATGTACTGTGATGTGCTACTGTTTCACCTGGCTACAATCACTGCCGTCAGCATCACTGGAAAGTCTGGGCATGGTGTGCTTCAGTTACCATCAAATCACTCGAGATAAGAATTTCCCTAAATGTGTGTGGCTATTGAATTCACCCGTTAATAGGGCGGTGAATCCACCTTGACCTTCAAGAACAGTTTCAATGCTTCATGGCAAAGATATTTCCTTCTGATGATACTGGTGGCGAGCTCTATAAAACACATTGCTACAAAATCTCATTTAGGTGTTCATTTTTGAGATCTGGTGAATATAATTCACGTTATTTTCATGCTTATCAAACCAATAAGTGGGCCTGCGTTCCCTGTATGGAAGCATCCGCACAAGCATCTCCATTGATTTTCTTCAGATTTTTCTCTTTATTCATCACCTGTTTGTCTTTACACAGCAGTAGGAGTCTTATTTCCATTGGCATCAGTATCATTTCTTTTTCTTTTTGCTCTGAAGAAGGTTTTAAGCTCCTCTTTGTCACATTCACTGGCAGTCTCTAAAACTGACAGCAGAATCCAACAAAAACAGTGAGCAGTAAAACACACAGCAGAATAGTAACTAACGTTTGGTTGCCATTTGTAGCAGACAATAGCTCTTCCACTGCAGCCCAGTACACCAGTGTCTCACCAGCAGACTCCAGCTCACACAAATCCAATTTAACTCTGGAAACTTACTGTCAAGTAAGAATTTCAGCTTATGTTGGACGATGCCAAAAAGCAAAGGAGTCTCGATACAGCTCAATATAGCAATATTGAGAATAGTGGCAAGTATTGCGGGTGTTACAGAAATGCCACAATGACTAATGCGGAGACGTTGGTAAAAATTAGGTTATAATCTGCAAAACTTTCCCTTAAGACTAGACTGTTGCAATTCTGCTGTGTTTCCAGTTTGCTCCCTGTGAATAACATTTTCTGTAGAACTGCTGGTCTGCTAACAGTACCACATCTACAGTCTGTCCATGTTTCTGCTAAACTAACCTTTAATCAATGTTAAGTTGCATTTCAGTATGGCAACACATTTAAAGGGAATGCTATATATCAATTACAACAATAACCTTCAAACTCAGTATCATCAATTTCATGAATGCCACAGTAAGTCCCAGTACTTATGTCAAATAATTCATGGATTTCAAGAGGGCATTCAAGATGAGATGTTTTGTACAATCTTCTTTCTATGCAATTGCCTCAATGTTTTCTCAGTGTTAAAGCAGCTCCAAAGAAAATTCGAGTAGCTGGATACACAACTGAGTTACTTCCAAAGCTACCCTACAGAACCTCCATTGCAAAGTAAATGCAGGAAACATGAGAAAGAGCCTACATTAACTGTATTACCCATATGATGAATTCTAAGGGGTGTATAATTCGCTCAAAAATGTGAAAATCAAGACAAACGCTTGGTTTTTGAGGTCAGATTGAGTTTGGCCCTAAACCCCCTGTCTCTGCTGCCTGAACAACCTTCTGTACCTCCCCTGGGAGCCACAGCTGTTGGGGACCTCACTTTGAACTCACGGCAGGAGGTCTGCAGCACCCCCTGACCCAAAGCTTTCCCTTCTCTCCACCACTGCCTCAGACTTTTCAGACTGTAACCATAGCCCGACGTGGACTTTTAAGAGGGCTCAAACATCCCACGGCAGCTGCTCAGCTGGTAAACGGATCCACACAGGCAGATCACCTGAGAGCACCAGGGGTAGATCTCTGGAGAGCTGCTCATGTGTCTTGCTGCCTGCTCCATTCACAGAGGATCACAAAGGAAAAGGCCACAAAGACCCATGAGACTGAGCAGAAAATGGAAAGTAACAAAACTAGAAACTTTCAAGGTGACCCATTTTATTAAAAGACTGCTTTATTCAACAGAAGTACTCCTTCATGGTGTATTCTCAAACAAACAACATTAAATAGGGATAAAACCCTGCAGGATTTAGAAATTGCAGAACTAGAGAATGATTTTGGCCACAAAAAGCTTTGTTCAAATGTGTATTTCTGTTTTGTTGTCTTTGGTTGAGGTCTCCTCAGTAACAGGAGGTTGGATGAGGGATAAAATTGTGGTGGTGTTTTGCAGACATATGGTCCAGCTAAAGTGCTCATGAGCAAAAGTTCTACTGTGGTATATGCACTGACCTGACGAGATGCAGCGGTATGTTGCAGTGATATTGTTTATTAACTGCATTTTGTTTTGTGTATTTTCTTCCGTCACTTCTCCTTTTTGTTCTTTGTGAAAAAAGATCTCAGTCATAAAGGTATGAGTCAGAAGAGAAAATGACATGTCTCAATTAATTGAGTGAAAGATTGACTTTTTCTTCCTCAAATGATGAACAAATGACTGTTGTCTTACTACTGTATTGATTCAAACTGACCTTTAATATCATCCAAATGTGATAAATGAGTCAAATCAAAATCTTGGATTATGTTCCTTTCTTCAATGTGGTTATCATTAGGGGAGGATTATTAGAGCAATCTAGTTTAATGTTTAAGGTTAGGCAAATAAACTTGGGTGGGTCAAAATTGTGATTACTATCAAAAGGCAAATGCTGTAGATCTGCATGAAGATTTGAGTTGCTACACAAATCCATGCACCACACCAAACCCTTACTGACCCTTACTGTACTGTTGCTAGACATTATCTCCTACTGTGACAGTTTATGATGGGCATTGGACGTGAATTGTGAGGTGCAATACGGATGGAAGTTCTGGTCTATTTTGTTGTCTATACTGGTCATGAACAGATACCTCCTTGTTTAAGTCCAGTATGAAAGATGGAGGACAAAATCAACCTAAAACAGTCTAATGAGAAAGATGAGTAAAATCTAGGTTTATGTTTATCCCTTCAGCTTGCACACATTTTCATACGCACATAATGAGGACAGACAGTTGAGACAGACTTGAGACGATGTGAACTTCTGTTCGATAGCTTAAATGATTGTTGTTGAAAGATATTTGGTCTCTTAAAAACCTCAACCAATCAGTTTAGGAATGAAAGCAGGTTCCAAGATTGTGTCAGTGATGCTATTCTCTGCCTAATGGATTGTGCCTTGCGTCAAATAAAATAATAAAAACTGAAATGAAGAAAAAAAAACAAAAAAAACTTCTACCTTCTCTTCTTCTCTTCTCAGTGTTCCCTGAGAAAATCCTCCACCTTGCTACGCTCTGTGAATGTTCAACGTTCCTCTAGTGTCAGGATATTAAATCAAATAAAGATCGGATCAGTGGTATAGCGGCAGATGGGGCGTGCCACGTGGGACTTGTAGTCATTAATGAGCAGTGACTAATTGCTCCATGGTTCTATGGGAATACAGTAAATCTCTGTGGGACTTGTTCAATGCTAAGTTTCTTCCTTCAAACAACCCTCATGCCTCTATCTTTCTCTTTTCTTTCACACCCTTACTGCATATTGCAGATGAGAGAGAGAGATAAATTAGGAAAACCTGTTGCCCACCCTCTGGGTTTTGTCATTAAAAAAGATATGTATCATCCTTAGTTAGGTGTATAATATTGCATTTCCACAGGGAGCTAAATTTGCATGTTGCTGGGGGGAAGAACCAGTGGTTCTGCAGAAAGTCTATTTAGACAAATAAAACGTCAAATAGTGGGTCAGTGACTGCCAGGACAAAGTCTATGTCTAAGTCTAATGACCCTATTTTGGTCTATATTTGCACAGGGATATAGAATTCTTTTTTAGCCCTTTTTGTGAGCGGTGGCTATGATTGCCAGCTGGCTGAAGGAGGCATTTAGGAAACCAAGGACACATTCTAATTTTCTAAAATACATTATTTATCATTATTCCAATAAAAATACCAAAAGACAAAAAGACAGAAGCTATAAATCAGCTAATAAACAGCCCCCTCATCAACTCGATTGGCAGGATTTACTGCCTGTCCTTCACTTCTCCTCACATCTATTATTGCTATTGATTGCTGTCAGTTTAGAATGATATTCTTTTTTTTTTCTCAGCTCCACTCACCACGGCTGCTTATAATCACTTACAGCATGAGTAAGAGCCTTCTAGCCTTGAGGTGGTAATTTTTAGCAGAGCTTGATATAACAATATGTTTTGTCTCAGCTGTGATGACTTCTCGAGAATCAATAACACCTTGTCAACAGCTAACAGTTTGCTTGAGTGAGCATCTTCATTGAAAGTGGCATTCTCTTTATGAGACTAAACTCACTCAAAAACCTGCCTTTGGTGATCCCTTAACTGGGTTTCCATCACCTCCATAAGATTGGTATTTTAAGTGAAATATGTACAGACATTCATGATCCCCGCAGATTTATGCAGTCCCTTGACTTTTTATCAAGTGCCTTCACTGGGCCACTTTCCAGTACAAAATGTTAGCATGTACTGGTGGGATTGGCGTAAACGTTTGTTTAGACTGTTACCAGATGATAGTTCCTAATCAAGAGAATTTTTTCTATCGTGGCATTGGATTGTGGTTTTGAATGAAACTACCAGATGGATTGCCTAAACTTAATGCATGAAACAAATTCATGCATTAAGCATGCTAAACTAAGAGAACTGTTTACAAAGGATTTTATATTTGACCTTTTTTTAAATTATTTACTTATTGTTTAAGATCTGGATTTCTTGCAGTTATCACTGTCCGGTTAAATTGTTTTAGTTAGAGTTAAAGTAAAGTTTTGGATAAGGTTTTTTTTGTCTTATCAGATCTAGTCAGAAAGCCCCAGCAACATTTGTCTTCAAACAAATAAGTACAAATTTCCTGTGAGATCAGGTTGGTGTGAGAGAAAGGAGGGAGGGAGTGAAGGAGAATGAGGAGCAATCACACAAAACACATTTGGAGGTCATTACAGAGCCGGTCATGCTGAGTGACTCCTACAGGCTGAAACACTGCTTACAGTGTTTAAAGTGGATTTGATGAAAGCTTTCATTCAGTCCAGCTCATTAGTTTGAGCCTTGGATAGTACACATTCTGAGATTACTCACTGTGGGCCTGCGCTGGGCTGCCAATGCCAGGAGTTTTGCTTTTCATTTGTTTCTACATAAATCACTCAGTAGAAACACAAAGCAGAACTAATATGTCCAGAAAGCAGAGCTCATGTCCACAACATCAGCCTTCTGTTTGAGAAATAATACATTGACCCAATTTGAAAAGGCAAAGTACAGCATGACATACTGTGAAGGCACTTTTAAAATCTTCAGATTTCCCCATTTTGCTAACTCTGTATAGTGAACAAAAGCGTTTCTGCTATTTCTGTGAAAAGCACCATGGACCATTATGAATCCATATTAGATCTTCATACAGAACAACTTTATAAAAGAAGCAAGGAAGGAAAAACAGGTATAAGAGCTTGCAAGAATAAACCAATAATATAATCCATCATCAACGAATGCCTCTGGGCTTCAATAAATCATTATGTTGATTACTACTTCATCTAGCAGTTCATTTTTCACAATGATGACATTATTATGACAGCGATACCCAAATTTCTTTTAACTTCCCTCCAGGGAAGCCTGGGTGTTCTGGTGTCTTGCTTAAAGACACCTCATCAGGGCAGATGTTTGCCAACACAAATGGTGAGTCACTGTCCTGACATTGGTCTCAACATCGACATTGTAGTCCTAATGAATGACAGCAGTGTTTTTTTGTTTTGTTTTGTTTTTTTTCTGTTACCATTAATGCCCATGAAAGGCCTAAACCCAAATGCATTTACCACAGTCAGAAGCTATTAACGTTCCCAGTAATTTCCCAGAAACCGAGGGCTCCCAATGTTTCTGAAAATCCATTAAACTGTTTACAGAGGCGAAGTCTGGGTACACCGATCATTTTGTGGTGCGTTCTCCTCATTCTCATAAATAACTGGACAAAAAGTGACAATGTGAAATCATCAGGTTGAGATATTTCCAGTGAAGCTGCAATGGCTTTCAAAGCAAAAAAATGTTTGTTCATCTCTAATATCCCTGTTCTAGATCATTATAAGTGCAATAGGTTTAGGTTTTGAACTATTGGCTGAGCACAAACAAACACTTTGAAGATGTCACTTTGGGTTGGGAGAAATTATGATGAACATTTTCATTATTATTATTAAATTTTTTTTTTACATGCCCCATGGAAACATAGAAAATGGCCAAAAGAAGACAAACTGATAAAGATTATTTGAGGCTAAATTTTCATCACTAACTAACTCTGCAAGCTCGACATTTAGCTGATGTTTGTATCTAAATGTTAAAGATTGGAGCCCTTATTCCTCCTCTGCTCCTGTCCCCTCGCAGCCTCGCAGCCGTGTTCGAGGGCATTCATGCACACGGAGGGATGCAGGCTTTTGCCAATGTGACCCAGGGCCCTTGCAGATGGAAGACGGAGCAAGCTCCTGTCTGACTCAGCTCAGGTCTACGCAGCGGGCTGTCAAAGCTCATCATCGTCATACACTCCTGCAATCAATACCTTACAGCCTCCTGACAGAGTGTGTTAGTGCAACACACTCCTCTCTCACTCTGTTAGTCTTAACCAGAAAAAGCCACAGAGAAAGAAAACAAAGTGTAAAAAAAAAGGTGTGTTTTTAGTGAGAATGTGCACATTTGTATTTCTTTCTTTTATTAACACGTTTAGTATAGTAGACTGGACTTAAAATAGAGTGTACTGTCAGGGTATAGTATACCCTTGATAAATTCCTTTTACAAATTTCCACTATTTAGAATTCCAAAATGCCTTTCAGCTATGACGCTACATGGATGGAACATTTAATTTTTCTCATCGGTTGCAAGCAGGGATATTTTGCACGTTACAAGTTCTTGCAGCATTTCTTGCACAGATCATTATTTATAACTTGGAACTTGAATGCTTAGGGCTTTCCAAACTTTTGAAATACAGCTCAACTTAGGAAACACTGGCACAGAATCCCTACAATAATGCTACGCACACTGTGCTTAATCAAGTTACACCGATGTGTCCATGCAAATGGCACAACTGAGCACAGTTAATATGTCCACCTTTTAGCATTCTGTGAGTTTAATTGCATTTTTACGATTTTTGTTGTTTTTCTCACTCAGTCATATTTCTCTGATTCTTTAAGAAGAACCAAAACAATGCCAAACCAAACCTAGTGAAAATGATTCTGAATGATTTATAAGTTGATGAAATTTTGCCTGGGACCATCACACCAAATCAGTATTAAAAACCTGTTTTCATTCTAAGATGTTGGTATGTCTTCTCTGCAGCGACTGTTGGAGCAGAGCTGAGCCCCCACTACTGTATTGATTCTGTTCACACAGAAATTGAAAGTTGGGCAAACCCATGTGAGTAAAGTAGAACTTGGGGTGATGAATTTGTTAAGACCTTCTGATTACATAAGATTAGGATTTTTAGTCACAGAAGATGTGAATATTTGTCCATTTTCAATATTAATACTAGGATGGAATTTATTTATTTATTTTTAAAAGGTACTAGAGGCTTTTACTGCACATAAATCAGTCGATAACAATGCATACATATGTGGATAAAATTTGAAAGAAAAGAAAAAAAAAAAGATCCTTGACCTACACTACAAAATGTCTCCAGGGACTTGATATGTATGAAGAAATCTAAAGTACAATCATGAAAGTTGGTGGGTGTAGTCTAGCCTGCCTTGTAAATCGCCATAGCTGTTGCAAAAGTAACTGCTTGCATTCCAGGGGTGTGTGCCAGCTCCCCCTTCAAACACACACGCATACAGTCAGACAACACACACTTGCAAAATCAATAATCTTCAGTCCCGCTTGACAAACAAACATATCAGAGCCGCTCTGTGGTACGAGGGTTTTCCATCCTGCCAAGTCTGAAACTTGTGTATAAAATTGAATCAAGTTTAATCTCTCTCTCTCTTTTATTTTTTCAATGTTTGAAATCCAAAAGGCCTTCATATGGTACCATACCTCAGCCATCTCAACCCTAACCCTAACAAACATCAATAGAGTAGCTGCAAGTCTTTACAACACTCGGCTTTCACTTTTACACTGCATAAACTGTTCATGGTCCAATGCCAAAACAAATGTACCTTGTCGGTTATAATAAGTGTCAAATAATTTTGCGATTTCAGTGGCAGAGAAGGATTTTGAAATTATAGAAACATTAATAGAAACACTAACTTACATTAACTGCTTCAAAACTGTGCACGTCTGCCTCTAACAGCCTTTAACATACATTATAATAAAGCTGGCATCTATTAGCTCAATCAAGAAAATAAGAGTCTCTTACTTTGATAACAATGTAATGATGATACTGGCTCAGGTAACAGGCAAATACTTCAAGCCAACAATGTTCAAATGAAAAGGCTATCCACAATAAAACAACTTTATTCTGATTTCCCAATAAAAAACATGTGTATAGCTCACCCATGCTAACGTCCAGAAAGAAGGGGTCCATCTTGAGCTACCTCTGGCAGACAGACAGATCCTCAGATTTATGTCTTTCCCTGTCAGGTGCAACTTGCCCTGGAGATCAGACAAGGTCTATCTCAGACTGTTCTCCCACCAAACTATTTTTCTTCTTTCTGGTCAGCTCACTTACAAAGAATGGACAGTCCCCTGTTGCAAATCAATCTGTTAAGAGCTCCCCATTCTGGGCATTAGGAAATCCTGGCTTTCTTTAGTTCGAAGTCAATCGAAAGAGCGCAGTGCATGGCTGAACTCCTAAACAGGACTTTCTCATGCCTCTGATACCTTTCAGGACAATGCCACTGCTGGTAGGGGTTTGTTTTCACTATTTTGGGGGCTTCAACACCACTTTGTTTCATGGATGTGATTTGCAGGATATCATTCAAGAGCAGGAATATGAATATTATCAGGGCTGCACACACAGGTAGCACATGCTATATTACTGTAGCATGTCACCATTATGTTGCCTTGTACAGTAAAAGGAGGAAATATTTGCAATAAAAACTATACACATTTGTTTTTTGTCATTATTTTAGCCAGCAAACCCAAGAACTGCTTGATTATTCTAAATATTCACCTTTAGTACATTTAAATCATCATCCGGGAGACTTTCATAAGATCAAGTATAGATCTTACCATAGATATTTCTTATTTTGAATTCAGATAAATTCTAACCTTTTAGTAATGATATTTTCATTTTCTGTCTTTAGTTATATTTAAAACTGTGAAATGAAAAACAGCATCAAAACCAATGGACATCTGAGACAACCACATCACACTACACTACATCTTGTAACTGTCCCTGTTGCACAACCAACACATTTTTTTCAAAGAACTTCTCACATCTCATTCTGCCAAATAGTCTATCTCACAAGAACGTTGTTGCTAATAATCAGTTCAATCAGAGTCACAGCTAATACTGACAAGGGAACTGCCAGTACAGCGAGGCACTGAGCAGGTCATCCCTTAGATGAATTTGCAGGCTAGGAGAGATCTATAACATCATTCAATCACATAGACTGTGACATGAGGCCATGGACATATATGAACCTATTTGATATTTAGACGTCTCAGGGTTGGCAGTTAGGTCTCTGGACTGTAATGGTCCAATCCAGTGGATTCATAATGTCCTTTTCAAGCTCATACAATGTTCATTTTCAGAACTAAGAGAATTATCCCAATCCATTTTGAAGAAGACTTTTTTTCCCCGTCTAACTTATTTTGCAAAGGGGGGGAAAAAATAAAGCTTTGTTCGGACAAGCTAACCCTTTGATCCATTTCCTGCTGACCAATTACCTGTGTAATGGACTTGTATTATTACTTATTTGTAATTGCAAATTGCATGGCATTTTAAAACACAAACACGCACACACACAAAAGTTACAAGGTGAAAAATATGGAAAATATGGTCCAAAACATTGTGCGATTCAATGTCACATCGAAAAGTCATCTCATTTTGTTTCATAGTTTCCACTGAATGAGGTCTTCAGACTTCTATTGTTGCAAATGTATGACATGGGAGGACCCCAAAAGAATTCATGCTTTATTCAGTGATACATCTAGAATCTTAGATATCCAGTATCATGTGTCTAATGTACCTCTATTTGTCTCATTTCGGTTCATGGCAAACCAAAAAATGTCCCTCATAGAGAAAATAGTACCATATCATCCACAGCCAGATATTCCAGGCCGATCATGCTGTCTAAATCAGCCTCCAAGGATACGACAAAAGAGTACAGAAATGACCTCAGTTTAATGCAAATGGATCTTGTCTTGAACTCGTCATATTCACATGTGGAGTTCTGACCCTGAGTGTCTGAACTGTCAGTATGATTACCTGGTCTATTTGTTCTTAAGTGACATGTATGGGTGATTTAAGATAATTTCTGACATCGTCCTTTGAATTTTGACTTTGATGCAAACCAAATTGACGAGGGGTCCGAACCTGTTGTACGAGTCGAGTTTAGATCTTTCTGTCTTTAATCTGTATAAATGTAGTATTTAAATATATACTGATTCCAAAATTTACTAAATAAATATTTTTAAAAACTGACTTGTCAATTTAGATATTTTTAGATTTTAACAATTTATTGACTTATTTTGGCACATCCAGTAATACATTATATAGACATTATATTAGAAAATTCTCATAGCTGCCTCTGTAGCCAGCTCTCCATTCACCCTACTGTATGTGGTGAATTACCATAAAAATAACATTAACACCAGTAAATGCACAAGTACTGTGAATTTAGAATACCACAAAGAATGTTATTAATCCACATACTACATCCATCCACATACCTGTTGCTTACATTATGACATCTCATGAGTGACGCGTTTAAACATTTCCATACTTATGCCGCCCACATCCTGACCTCCAGTTTGACCTGGAGGTCACAACCCCTTCACACCAGCACTGGGTAAATATTTCCTTCCTGATTCAACCGAACACACCGAGCTGGGTGCGACAGACAGGCTATGGATTCCAGTGGCTGAGTCAGAAAGAAAAGGACGTGGTGTGAGAAACAAATCAGTCAAGAAGAGAATAAAGGGAAAATACAAGCTGGCTGGTAGATTTATGTGTGCCAGGGGGAGGGGCGATCAGGGCAAACCAGGCCTCTGCACGTCTATCATCTTAAAAGGCAGGGTGAATATACGGGTCCATCCTGCTTTAATTAAAACTTTTTGGCCTGAAGGGGAACTCGACCACTGCTCATGGCTCCGGCAGGACACACACCACATGTGCAAATGGGGGAGGGTGGAAGTAAGAGATTGGGGTGGGATGGGGACTGCTGGGGGGACATTTGAGACTGTTTAAACAAATCAGTGAAGAATATCAGTCACCGAGGACCCTGCGGGAGATGCTGTTGGTTTGTTCCCCCGCTGTAGAGGCATTTGTCCCCCCTTGAGAGACCATTTTGTCATCAGTAGAAAGAAAAAGAGGTTTCTCAACGCAAGACAAGGGAAAGTACCTGCGTGATTGCTTTGAGCGTAAAAGCATTCTGGAAAATGATGGCAATCATGTGTTGCTGGCATTTAAGTTGTATGCAGTTAATAAGCTATTGGCTTTCTGCAGGACCTCTGACCTAGCTATGTGTGAGTACACGGCTGTGTGGAGCTGTGTCCAGCAGACATGCACGTGTAAAACCCAGATGGTCAGATGTAATAAACATGGCCAGTGTTTTTTGCTCACATAAAGGGCATGGCGCTGGTGTTTTATTTCATCAGGGCCTCAGGGCATGAATGTGTTCACCCAGACTCTCAAGTGGGCTTTACGAGGGTGGAGAGGGAAGCCTGTTTCCACCTTGTTTGAAATACTTTTTTTTTTTCTTGCAATGGGGCGCGGTGATGGGGTGGTGTTGGAATAAACGGAGGCCATAGGGAGTGGGGAGGGAATTCAGGTGGCCTCCTATTGGTGCCGGATGTTTTAGTAGGACAACATGGCAGAGAGGGCCTTGTGACAGGGGTCTGTTCAGAAACTCCGTCAAGCAGGCTGCACTGGGAAGCAAGCAACCACATCTGTTTTCACTCAAAACAATCAGGGGCCGGCACTGCAGGCAGCTTGAGCCTGTTATTAAAGGCTTTCTGGGGCCTGCTGAGGGACGGCCCAGACGGAGTGATTTATCCACTCTTTGCTGAGTGGACGAGGATCGAGTGTGATGTATATGGACATGGAATTCCAATCAGTCATTCTTGCCAGGACACCTACCCAGAAGGACTGATGAATCTAGGCTGTCTTCTGCAACAGGATGAAACTGCCTCACATCCTCCATTAGGAAAGGGGTTTCATTATGATTGGCTGTTTGCAGATTGTTGTCTGTATTTACCCCAAGTGTCTTACGTCATTTAAATCTCATGACATAAATGCTACGACAACCGTGAATCTGTAATTAGTGTTCAGCTGCCCCGCGCTGCAAGTTTTCTGCAACTATGCTTGTTGAAATGATTGTGAAGCGCTAAACTTTTCAGACAGTGCCAACTACATGATCTGAGTATAAGTCAACATTCCAGCAATATGCATAGTGGTGGTTTACTCAGCAATCTGAATTCTAAGCAGCTTCATTAAACAGGGTTGAATCATCAGATCATTTTTCGCTGAGGGCAGAGACTTGCAGAGCTTATCTTCCAGGCTTGAGGCCTTAAAACTTATGGATACCTCAAAGACAAACTCTGAGTACTTCTTTGGGGCCCTGCCTTGTTCCTCTGAACGCCAAAGTGAGCTTTTAAATAATTTGGGGAGAGCCCTCTGGAAGCTGAATAATTCACTGCAGCATGATGAAGTCTCTAGCCAGCTGGGTGTTCCATTAGTCGACTCACTGCTCGACAGCTCTATTGCCTGGCAGGCCGGCGGAGGGAAGCAGAGCTGGGGAGATGAGTATGTCTCTGTGAGGGGGGGATCATCCCGTCCTCACTCTGCCTACTTCAATTACATCAGCCATAGGCTCTCTGAAAAGAGAATCAACACCGTCTGCCCATTTTGCTTTAGAAGGGTCTCCATCCACCACACCCAACACGCGACAGCCATACAGTTGTTGCAACGTAACCTCAAAGGACCCCAGTGCTGGACATCGGATGGGGAAAGAAGAAAAGCATGTACTCTAAATGTTCGACAGTACAGGCTCTTGACATCTAATTCCTTCTGCCATATGACCTAAATATACAGTTTTAGGTCTAAACTGCTGCTGAAGTGAATGACCCCATTCTTGTCCAGATGGCTTCCATCGTTGGGCAGTTTTCTCCAGGACAGTCTGGTGAAAAACGCTGGCCTGCTGTGGCATCATCACCAGTTTAGCTCATCTAAGCTCCCCTGGCAGAAGAAGCAATGAAACGAATGGACATAGCAGATCAAACGCTGCTTGGCTGTGAGTAAAATCTACTTTCCTGTGAGGCATCAAAGCAAAATAGGATTTTCTTCTGAAGGATATCTTCCTGCTTACTGTCTCTCCCACATGCCAATTATCTGTGATAGTTGATAGCCAGGGTATGAAATGTGAAACAAGCACTGGCCTGTCAGTGTTACAGTTGCATGCATTGCAGGAATTCCACATCGATGTTTCATATAGGTCTTACTGCTGCACCCTTATACTACTCATCCAGTCATTCATCTATCATGTCCTTTTGGACTATGGTCACTTTCAGTTCCAGATATCACTCAGGTTAACCTTGCTTGCATTCCCAAGGCCTGTCTCCTTGTCTGTGCAAAGACCCTGTCAACTTTTGCCCTGTGTGACAGAGTGGCCACCTTTACCTTGTGCTGCCAGCCAGCCTCATACATAACATCATCACCTTCACTTGGCCATGTCACGCCTCTTATGGGAGATGGATGTCTCCCACCCAAGGACAGCAGGGTAATGGCCCTCATCCTGACTTCAAGACGGGGCACAATCACCTGTCATTCTCGATCTGTATGCTGCAAGCCAGAACAGATGCAAAGAGGAAGTAGTGGAGTTCCATCAGATGAAGGAATGTGCACCACAGCATCTTCAATTTAAATTGTACGTTGAGTACAGTACGTGATTCTGAATGCTTCTGTATCAAGACAGCCCTGTTGATCCATTTAGAACCTTTGGGGACAATTCTTTTTAAAAAACACATAATATATATACACATAATATGATGCCACTTAATTATTTTGATCTGATACCAAGTAATACCAGTGCCAGAATTGCTAATGTTGAAATTAATGCTTTATTATATATTCAAATACTAAGAAATATTTAGGATCCCCACTGGTCTGAACAGCAAATGTATACACATTCACATTAAACCTTGGACACCATTTTGATGTGTTTGTCTCACTGAAACTACATGGGCTAAGTTTGTCCTCCTCAAGTGCAGGACTTTTGCATGTTGTATGTCTAGACCTCTCTGATTAAAATTTAACATCTGCCAAAGTTCTGTGAATCTTTCATTTTCCTCTGGGGGCACACCATGATGAGTCTAGTGAACACTAATGAACATATAATGAGCTACACATAGCTCACCAAATGGTCTGATCCCAATGCTGCTTCCTGTGACCTTAGATTCATCCCAACTGAGAAGAAAACAAACAACAAACAAAGCAAAAATCATCTCAACAATTACACATTATTGGTTTATATGGTTATAGAGTGTGTGTAAAAAGGATAAAAGTGATACTGGTACTAGTGACTACAACTTATTACTTAATAAAATTGGCACATAACAGTCCTGTACACTTGGCTGTGACTAAACTGGAAGTAACAACATTTATCATGTATATTTTTATATCTGTCTTCTGGAGAACAAACACGTCAACACACAATGGTACACTGTGTTCAAGGCGGGGGTAGCGTTTGAACAACCGCTTGCTTTGTATTGTAAAACACAGCTGAACTTTTGCTGATTTAATCCCATATGTCTTTATTAATAACAGTGATGACAGCATATCCATGACTAGGGGCGCTTCCTCTTTGGAAGATTACTTCTAAAATCTCTTAATCCGTCACCAGTTAGCTGTTTCCCAAACACCCCAACAGTCATCTCTGCATGTGAGGCAGGCGGCTTTAGAGAGGTTTTGGACTCTCTCCAGCTATGGGCAGAGGGAGAAAATGACAGAGGGATGACAAAACACAAATGTAGGACAGAGGGAAAGAGGTAATCATCATGCTATAATTCATTCAGCCTCTCCTCCGAAGTGTACCTATATTCTTTGACTATTAATAAGAAAACACTGACTAAAGTGCTGAGCAAACATTGTGGTGGGGGAGTACTGTTTTTCATAAATATTTTAAACATCCCACAACAGTGACTAAGATTTGAGATGTTTGCCTTATGGATCAAATATGCAACCCCTACCCTCTGTGTGGTTATCTACTGTCCTCCTACATTTAATCTTAGAACCCAGCGGCTATTGTCTATCGTCCTCTGCAGTCCAATTAGCTACTTGATGGGTGAGAATGGTCAGAAAAATACATTTTAGCTAAGATATCTGCATATGAACTCAGTAACTTAAAAAAAAAAAATGTATCTAAGGATCTAAATCATTGTCGGGCGATAGCTGATGATTCTGAGATTGCATTTCGGTCAATGTGTTCCACCTCTTTTTCTCTCCACATGGACTGCTTACCTGCCTGCAACCAAAGCCATGTGATCAATAATGTCAAAATCTTCATCCCCAACCTAAAGGTTCTACATTAATATCTGTTTACAGAAATTAACCTAGATTTAACTTTGAAATTTCAGGGATGGTCCACTGCTGCACCACAAGAAGATTTCTGGTCTGAAACCAATGTTCATCCAGTTTCTACGTGAGTCCTCTTTTTAACTACAGCAACTTCTCTAGGGTGTATCCTCACTCTCGCCCATTGCCAGCTTGCAGTGCTAGCAAGGATAAACAATTACAAAAAATAGATGGATGGATTTTTATCTGAATTCCTTATATATCTGTCCTCCATTTTTCTTATTTTTTGTGGCACAAAAATTTTAGCTGGTAGTTTTAAACAATGTGTTCTAGGGGCGGCAGTAACCCAGCCTGTTGGGACTTGGCTTGGGGAACCAGATGGTTTGGTTGTCAGTTCAAGTTAAGGACCGTAGTATGAGGTGTGGACTGGTAGCTGGAAAGCTGCTAGTTTACCTCCTGGACATTGCTGAGGTGTCCTTGAGTAAGGCACCAAACCTCTAACTGCTCCCGGGGCAACCCTATGTCGTTGTTCATCATTCCGTCTTCTCTCCACATTTGCCTATGTCTATAAGTGGTTTGCGTGTGTGTGTGTGGTTGTAGTTCTGGTCTATGTATGTAAAACTTGAGTGAAAAAAAACTGTATCACCCATTGGGGGATTAATAAAGTAGATTTTCTCATAACCATGGCTATAAATTGGATCTAGTTTCTACCTGTGGTGTCTGAAATGGCCTATTTAATCTTTCATTCCCCAAACGAGCAATTTCAATTGCAGCATGAAAATGGCAAAGAAACAAGAAATATTGCAAAAATATTTTTGGCTTGAAGTGGAAAAACATCTTCTGCTATGTTTTAATGGAACCTGACTGAAAGAATACTGCCACCAAGTTGTTTTACCTCAATACACCAAACATCTAATATCTGGATCATAGTAGTGGATGGAAAATGGATGGTTTTGGGTTAAATTTAAATGGATACTTGTTTTATGACCCGTTTGAATGACACAGTAAATCGGTCTCAGAAAATGCTCTATTAACTCCATTATTTCATTAGTCTTTTGTTCTTTGTCAGACTTTTTTGTCCATTGGTCATTGGTCATCACTGTGGTCCAAGTTGAAATATCTAAGCATGTACTGTATTGTATTACCATGAAATTTTATACGGACATTTGTGGTCCCCAGAGTAGGAACATTGGAACCATTTTGTGGGAGGGGGGTGCTGTAAATATTGTTACTCCATCTCTCCAAAACCTCACCACCGCCCGCAGCCAACAGCACAATAACTACATTCACCTGCATCTGAACAGGATTTATAGTACAAGAACACTTAAAGCCAGCAGCACAATAAATTGCTCTGTATCTCAGTTACATGATTTACAGCTCAGATACACTCAATTAAAGCCAAGAGCACATTAACACAATACACCGCTCTCAACCACAAACAAAACTTTTTAACGAAGCATTAAAAAACAAGTGACGGCAAGCCAGTGTCACATATTGCAAACGAGACTATATAAGTCGAAATTAATTGCAACCCTTATGCAATGTAGTTTTCTCCTGGCTAAGCTTGTGTGAAATCATCCATGTTATCAGAGTCCAATGTATTGGTCTGTTTGCTCTCACTTGCTATAAAAAAAAAAAGTGTCTTCAGGTGTTTTTGCGTCATATTACCGCAGTTCATTTTTAAGCCTTCACAAGTGTTGTGCCTAAAACTGATTGTGTAGGGCAGTTTATGTACATCTACTTTTCGCATGACTTTATGTCCCTGGTAATAGCAACGGTATGTTTTGATGCAGATCCAGTTTTCACATCTCAGGTCTATAACACTGACTGGCACAAAATTTTGTAAAAACATTCCCAGACAATTAATTTTAATGCCTTGGGGGATTCCTTAACTTTTCCTCTAGCGCTACCAAAGTCTTGAAAATCACTGCTTGAAATGTGAATTTTGGTAGACACTGATGGTTCCTGCATGTATTGTAACAACTTTGGTGCTCCCTCTACTCTCCATCTAGCTCCATGTTTGTTTTTTGACATTTACATTAGCCTGCAAATTAGCAAATGGTAGCATTCTAACACACTCAGCCTAAGCATTTTCATTTTGAGCATGGCGCCATGCTGAGCTTAACATTTAACTCAAAGCACTGTTGTGCCACAGCCTCACAGAGCCCCTTTAGTTCTGGACTTTTAGTCTTGTTTATTCTCATCTCCATTAATAACAGTGTCATTTCCATTTAGTGATGTCAAGAGTGAGATAGGAGCAATGTTGAAAGCCTGTAATTTTGACGTGGTTACTGAATGACGAATCAAGAAAAAAAAAAAAAGCTAGATAATGAGAGTATTATATTAAAGGAAAAGAGGTTGCAGACAAAAAGGAGAAAAGAAAACAAATAGGGGGACTATTGCATTATTATTGAAGATAATAGGGTAATTTTTTTGTTATTCTGTGGATGACTTATCAAAGGAGATCAGGCTAATTTTAGTTTCTTGAGTTTGCTCTGTACAGATGTGTATGTGTGTGTGTGTATATATATATATATATATATATATATATATATATATATATAAATAAATAGATAAATGGCATATGATATTAAACGCACTTTCTGTGCATTGAGTGATACTGGAAAGAAATTACTCAAATTGACAGACAAAATGATGCAAACAAGTACAGACAGACAGGCATTAAAAAAAGGCACCAAGCTGGATATGGTGACGAGACCGTGCTCAGAGGGAGGAGAAAAGCTGCCAAGAAAAACCTCATTCCTACCATGCTGTTTCTGTGACAGACAGAGTGCCCTAGAGTGATTAAAAAAATACATTAAAAGGGGGTTTTGAAAATGTGAATAAAGACCCAACTCACTCGGTTGCAAAATCTCTCCTCCTCTGCCTTTCATATTCCTCTTCTTTTATACAGCATCTTTCCTGAAAGCACATATGAATCTGCCAGAATGACAAAGGACCAATGTTCACTTACTGTACCAACAGTGCAGAACACAATCAATATAACATTAAGGATTAAGTCTTCTATGCTCTTTTGAACAGCCACCGTCTCCATTCATCAGTGTATAAGTTTCCTGCGCTTTTGTCAGCATTTATATAACTTTAGAAATTTGTTTTAGACTTTGGCAAAAGTTTAACTTCAATCGTGTCTTATCCAAGCATAACAGGAAAATACTGGTAACATGCTGCTGTGAAGCATTCGGTGCAATACATCATTGTGACATGCTATTGATTCAGCATGCTGACATTTCAGTCACAAATGTGGAGTGATCGTAGGTTTGTGCTTGTATGCAAAAATAATGATTTATACGCTATTACAACTAAAAACATCTTGCAGTTTCTGTTTCTACGGTGAGGTTGTTATAAAATTTCTATTCAAAAACTAACATCCCACACATTCTACAGGCAGGAGGAGAATGTGGAGAAATGTTGTCTCTGTGCAGAATCGTACAAAGCAGTTTTCACAGACCTTTGGATATCTTTTCTTCCACCGTATATATTTTTGTTTTCTGGTCTTGGATAGTGACTAATTGCTATGTCTGTCTTCAGAACGAGGCTATTGTGTCCTTGGTGGATTTAATTTGATCATTCTAATAACCAGCCATCAGTGGGACCCTGTCTCACAGCAGGAAGCAAAACGGATGAGCTCAGCAGATCAAAGAGGGGGAGAGACAGTGAGATAATCTGTAGGCAATTTAAGGCCGCAAACAGATTGCTATTATTGTTATCACTCTTTTTATTTTGTATTAATCCAGTGTGCAAGATTTAGGGGGCTCTGTTTACAGACTATTGCAGAAATAGAATATAATATGCATAACTTTGTTTCCATTAGTGTATAACTACCTATACATAATAATATTATACCAGAATGAGCCTCTAGACACTGTGGGTCATCTTCCACAGAGTAGCTGTAGTTCACTAGTAACCCAGCATGGAACTAAACAGTGGCTCTGCATGTTTTTATGGCTGCTGTAGTTCCTCCATCTTGCTAGGAAGGAGCCAGTCAGGTAAGTAACTACACCACCAGATGACACTAAATCTTACACACTGGTCCTTTTTTTTGCTCTAGAAAATGTGGAAAAGGTAGGATGCACAACACAATTTTGTAATTTAAGCAACATTTGGAGCACCTTTGCTTCATGAATGACTTGAACGATTGATCAATCATTAAATTGCTAATTTTCTGTTGATCAATTTATTCATTTTTTTTACTAATTGCTACCAAAATAAACACATTTTGGACTCACACTGGACACATTTCCTACTACTAATCACGTCCCACTGTTTCCTTCTTTAAAAGAAATCCTGTTTCTCTCCCATTTCCTGTCTCTTCCTCTGTCTGTCGCTCTCCGTTATCCTCACAATCCATTTTCGTTTTATTTAAATGCCATCCATCTTCTTACAGGAATCAACCTGCTAGACGCTGATGAAGTCATCATCATTCTCCTCAGCCCATCCCACCCTTCGATATCACAAGACAGCTCCCCTCTCCCCATAGTAAATCTTTGTTTTCCAAATGTAGAGCAGAGAGTTAGGAAGATGACATCCACCCACCCGGGGTGGAAAACGCCCCCTAAGGAGCTGCACTTACAAGCACTGGAATCAAATACATGAGACATTATTGAGATTAAATGGTAGGATTGGGGTTTGTATGCATTCAAAAATGACATCCCGCTAAGGCTGTTAAGGAGGAACATGGATAATTAGCATTCATTGAAATCAAGTGTGTCTGGCACGATGATGTGTGTCTTGTAACCCTGCACTGTGCTGTTTGACTAACGGAGGGAGGGAGGGAGGGATTCAAATTTTGTCAGTTTGTGAGTAAGTGAAGTTCTACAGTGTTCCCATAATAAAAAAATAGTGCATTAGTCCATCAAGTTTCCTTTATTCCAAGATATTAAAAAAAAGGCGTATTATAACCATTACTCTTGGACGCACTGCTGCTTCCCATCTGACATGAGTGTTTCTCTTTTAGCATGAATTAATTCATCTCTGTTCCGATTCGTATGTACCCTGTTGTGCTGCCATGGTGATAAAGAGCAGGATGATGTGATGGGTTTACGTGTAGATTCAGGGTTGACTTAAAAACAGAATGGAAATGGAACTGTAAGAGGGAGAGAGAACAGGACACAGAAGACAGATACAGGATGATGTTCAGTTTGCCAAAGGCTCACATGTAACTCAATAAGCAGACAAGAATGTTGAAATTACTCTCTGGTTTAGTTCAAGAAAGTGAACCCAAATGCAGGCATGAAAGAAGACTCACGGAACAGGCAGGTGAATACAGGATGATAAAAGGTGGCTGAGGAATCCAATCTGTCCAAGATAAATCCAATCAATAGAAGTCGAACAACAATCCAGAACTGAGAAAGGCAAAGAAGCATGAAAAACAGGGAGAAGCACTCGGACAAAACAAAAGAACTTGACAGGACTACAAGACACAGGTTAAACTAATCATTGGACAGGTGAAACCAATCAGGGTGAAGCAGGCAATCAAAACTGGTGGGAAACAACAGCAGAAAGTAAATTTACTGACACGAGAAATGGGGAGAATTACAAAATAAAACAGGAAACCTTAAACAAGAACCCCCAAAACCATGACAATCAGACATTTCAGCAAAAACCTGTGTTTTCAAAACCATGTTTTGAAAATTCTGTGATTGATGATCAAATTTATATCGCTGCAATACAACTATACTATTGCCTATTATGGACATCTAGATTTAATTTCATAAATACAGGACTGCCACATCATTGTGACATCCTGTCATTGAAAATGTCTTGGGATTTTTATTGCATGTCATTGTGGTCTCTCTTTATACATATTGGTTTGTGTCCACTATGACAATCAAACCACTGCACTCTAAAAAAAAAGGCTTTTAACACTCTACAGTATCTGAAGAATGGTGTTTTGGAAAGTATTAAAGTTCAGCTTTACATTTTTGGCATTTTTGACATTTTCTACAACAACCACAGACATGCAAGCAGTACTTGTCTAGCATTACCTTCCTGTCTCATGAAAATGAAAAGGTGTGACTCACACTATAAATATCTTTCCTTCTCACCCATAGCAACACGTATTGTCAGTATCTCTAACTGATCAGTCGTCATTGTTTGAATCCTTCTCACCATCTTTCTTATAAAGGATTATGTCTTCTTGAGAGTTCACAGCTACAAGTTAAAGTGTCATTTAACTGGATAATTAGGTTTATATACACAGAGACAAATGCACATCAGCATATTGAGAAGGAATATAAGAGTGATTAAACCGAAGAAAGAAAAGTACAAGGAATACAGAGTATACTGTCCAGAGCACCCTATTAATACACATATATCATCCTACAGCTGTCTGTGTTTAGCAGTGCCACATACAGCTGTGCAGGGAACTTTAGTGACCAATGGTCCATTAGTCCAGTGTAAGCATACTGTGTAAACAAATGGAATGTGGCTTTGAAACCAGCTTAGGTCTGCTCAAATGGTGGTTGGTTGCCATTTTTTGTGTTTACTTTCATAAAATGTTTCATCATCTCGAAAAGCCAAAGATAAAATGCCCCATTTTTCTGGACTGTAAACAGGTCCTGCATACGCCTTACCGACAGAGCTCTGTACCAAGATCAACTGTACGTGGTGCTGCATTCAACATAAACAGAAAGGATCCTTTCAAATCAAAGTCATGACAGCTGGATGTACTGTGTTTATACATACAGTACATATAGAAATCCATGTAATGTTGTAATCTTCCGGAGGCTGGCAGCCCTGTCTACTGGAAATGATGCTTTACAGCCTGATGATACATTACTCTTAAATCAGATTTTCCATGAATGACTTTAATTCATCATTTAACTGTTTTTGTTTTTACAGATTTCCCTGAAAGCAACAATGAGGTATTTTATTTTGTAATTTTCATACTATAGAGCTGACTCATTCCGTTTACTGTCCATAAGAATATTTATGAGAAAAGACAGAATAAATGAGGGAGTGTGAGGGGAAGATACCCTCTCCCTTATCCCTTCTTCACATTCTGTATTGATTTGACTGAAAATGACATATGCAGCAGAATCACTTTTCCATACATCACATCTGTGGATACGAGTAATGCCACATACACCACAATTGATCTCAGTGGCAGATGAGGAAAAAGCATGGCAAAGCACCTCTCAAGAGTACCACACACCCGTGGTTCAGTCGTTGTGATGTGATAGATGACTTTATGGATAAATTAAACAACAAGAATGGAACTAATGCGCATAATCGTTATGGGATAGACAGTCAAATGCATGCTATAAAAGGAGATTTACGAGGATAGAATCATGCTATGTTCATCACTCCTGTGATCAAAATATGCAGTTTCCTCTAGTGTCAAATGCTACGTTTCTTTGCAAACCCTCACTCTTGGCGTCTTTCTCTTTGGTTTGTATTGACTTCAGGCATCTAAATGGAAGGAAAAGGTTTCTGTGGTATTGGCAGAGTAAAGAAAGGGGTATATAAGGAACTGGCTGTCCAAAAGCCGGGGGTAAAAAACACTGAACAGCATGTGTTTCCAACAAGAGGCCCACTTCATAATGTGGCCTCAGGAATTACATGAAAAGTTGGAGTAGAGAAAAAAAACACTAGGCACTTGGATTGTGGCTACACTATAAGGGACAGAGATAAAATTGTTTTCCAGATGAGAGAGCATCCTTCCTGCATTAATGCTCTCTGACTTTTTTTTGTTTGTGACTTATTATGTGTAAATGAGCCCCTGGCATTGAACTATCTATGTGAAAGTATTCGGCCCAGGAAGGTCAGAATCACACAGAAAACCCAGCACAGCTGCCAAAGAGGCAGGGAGGCAAGGAGCCAGGCGAAGTTTGGCAGCGCACCCATGGGGGCCAACAGCAGAAACCTCTGGGAAGACCACCCTCTTTGATAAACATGTTTGTAGATCTGTACTCTCACACTGTTTGTTCTGCTGCACCTATATGCCCATCACAATCCCTTCATCAGACTGCCTTTATGTGCACTGCTTTTTTTTTATTTTCTGTGCTTTACTGCCTTCATTTCTGATGTTCTTCAGAGTTTTTTTGATTTCTGGTACTTTATAGTGCTAATGAAGTCCTCGCATCTCCAAATACAAACAGAAGAAGAGCCACAATGGGTAAATAAAAACAGACAAATCTTTTGATTATACAGACACTTCTGTTGAAGTGTCCTCCTGTTATTGGCACACTGCACATAAAACAATGGATCTTTGCTAAAATGAGCACCAATTATAGAAACACAGTGAATTGAGTCTGAACGTATTCATGTGAGTTAGCGAAGTCAATCAAAAGTCAAATGTTAGTGCATGCATTTGCCTGCACATTCAGTTGAGTTTTTTTCAGTTTTGTCTGTCTGGTGAAACTGCCTGTTTCAATGTGGGATACTTACAGATACTTAAAGAGATCCCCGGAGGAGGTCAGACACTATAGCATCTTAAAAACGGCTCATTTGGAGAGATAATGGATTCACAAGAGAATGCTTCATGCTTGATGACAATGCCGACCTCGACCATGTCTTGCGTAACAGGAAAGTAGAATAACCTGAGCTCAAATAAACATAGAGCCTCTCGCAGGAAAGCACAAGATTGCCAAGGTCTGTTTACACCGTATACTGTCAACTCAGCCAAGAGAATGCAAAATGATTGTAGAAAAAGGGTTGTAAAATCTAAATCATCTACTATCAGGTTACATAGCGGCCCCACAAATGTAGATTTTTGTCCATAGGAACTGAAGGAAATGATCCTGCATGGAAGACATTTTGCCAAAATCACCTCACTTGTGTCTTTCACAAACAATGACTCAATTACTACAGTTTCCATGTTGTATTGCGTAATTGATAACTTATGTTGCAGGCCTCAGTTAAATCTCCAACACCCTTTCATTACCTCCTCCGCTATGTATCATTGTATTTCCTTCTCCTTTCTCCCTCAGTGTGTTGCTCAGGCCAGCACACATGTGGTTAATGGGATGATGGTGTGCAGACCTCTCTGTGCAGTAAGGGGAGAAGGTGGGGGGATACAAGGCCCAGTCGACTTAAATAACCAAATAATTGGAATTTCTAAAAACAATGGTTTCCTGACTTCTCCACGACCCCTCACCTTATCATTTTAAGGTCACGGGGCCTAAACTTGAACCCATCTACTCCAGAGCATTTGGCTAGCTGCCACCTTAGGATAACCCCACAGCCAAGCAGCCTGCCACAAGAGTAACAGGCCTGTCAGTCTGACTCAAAGGATGTGGACTGCTGAGATAAACCCTCCCACTGGGCGCCTATTGCATTCTGCTTCCTTCCACTCTCCCTTCTGGTCTCTCCTGTGGTTTTCAAACACCAACAACAGACCTTCATACAAACTAACAGGTTAAATGCAAATGATGGGAAACTACTGGAAAACATCATTTGCAAAATTTCAATATTCTGCACTCCTTTTAGGATTATATTATAATATGCACTTTAACCAGTGAACTAAGCATGCAGCTTGTGTTCATCCTTGAAAATACATCCAGTCCAGTTGAGTATTAAGTGTGGACACAGTGTAGGTCTGATGACGTGAGACTACAAGCCTGTTGATCCAGGTTGGTACCAAGGAAACAACAGCTAGTTACCTTGGTTACAGATACCACAGTATCTGTATCTCCAAACTGCTGCCTTCTCTGAAGAGCAGAATGGCTCAGAGTTGAGAAAATAAAAGAAACATGGAATGGAGGACAGTAATCAAATGATTGGGACACACTAGTCTGAAATGTCTAATCTGACCTAAGAAGTAAACAGGTTATGCATTCAGAGGCAATCCAGAGAAAAAAAGCAGAGATGGAGAACAAAACCTGCAATATAAAGAAGAATTATATGAATTCACAAAACAATGTGGCAAGCTTCAATTAAAATGTAATTAGAGCCAATTTGGTTCAACTGAGTTAACGATGATAAAAAGTGGCTTAAAGGGAAACTTGACTGTGTAGCTCAGATTGAATCAAATTGTGGTGTAATAGATGTCAAGTGAATTATTGAACCCAAGTTAATTAGACGTTTTTGAACCTGCAGAGTACTGGAGTTAAAACCTGTTGCTACAAGTTTTTAGGACTTGTGAAAGCGAGACAGCCAACACCAGCTAGCTCCTTCACTTTCTTTAATGCAGGATACATTACCATCCCATAATGGAATAACATAAGATTTATCCCATTCCCTTATCAAGATCTATAAATCCCAGAGGGTTACTAGAGCATTGGTTATTATGAAAAAAGAAAAAAGAAAGTTTCATCATTTCTAAAATTGCCATAGACCCATTTACAGTATAAAGAAATAATCAACAATAGAATCAAGTAATCCTTGACAATGTAACTATAACATAATTACATTTTTTTTAATCAAATGCAATCTAGTAGTTACTTATGTTTGGTAGTCTGATTACATAATTCCGACTGTAGGATTATCCCACCCAACACAGTCATAGTTATATAACCAGCACTATATGGGCTTGTTGAAAAATGGGAAAAAACATGTCTTGTATAAATGTCCAAAAACTATACAGGGCTGTGATGTGCTCCAGTCAGTAGGCCCACAGCACCATGGAAATTGACAGCCCAATCCCTAGCAATGCCAATCCTCCAACACTGCCATGGGAAACTCCCAACCAGAAGCGTGAAGTTTAAACACTGTTTCCAGAAATATGTCAAAAGATTTTATCCTCTCATGAAAAATGGAAACAGTTTCTACTTTCTTTATATTTCAGTAGAGATAAAGTTTATCTTCTGTTAGAACATTCGGAATTTAAGAATGATTCTAAAGGTCAGCCGAGTGTAATGAGTGTAATCTCTCATTTTTATTTCGAGAGGTCTCTCGTTTACGTCATCCACCTGAAAAATGAAGTTTGAACTCGGAAACACCTCAACGGTCCAGAGTTAATGAGTTAGTTGTGAAGTTTAGGTTTGGAAGAGAAAAGCTCATACTGTGGTGCAACAAGAGCATAAGGTGTCATTTAATCAAGTTTTAAAGGCTAATCCAAATTGATTTTTATTGAATGGTAAATAAATGTTGAATGCATTTGTGCCCATAAATAAAGAGGACACTAACACGGCCTCACTTCCCTTTCCAAACCTGAAAATGAATTCAAACAAGACCCTGTCAATGTTTTATTGTCTCAGTCTGTCATTATATCAGATTTTATTGGCACGGA
The DNA here is from genome assembly GCF_000972845.2 of Larimichthys crocea. Classification (NCBI taxonomy): domain Eukaryota; kingdom Metazoa; phylum Chordata; class Actinopteri; family Sciaenidae; genus Larimichthys; species Larimichthys crocea. The sequence continues at coordinate 2,752,380 of NC_040014.1, read as the reverse complement.
GGGAGGGGAAAATAACACGGATTTAAATGAAGCAAAGAAATATAAATAATTTGAAGGCATTAACACTTCCATACAGAATCAGAATATACTACCACCTGCAGAGCTCAGGCACCCTGCTGCTGACAGTTGACTTTATTATATTGGGAGCTGAGAGCAGATTTGTGTTGTGATTCACTCAGTTAAACAGAGAGAGATGTTTTGCTCACCTCACTTCACTTTTTTTCTTTTTATCTGTGTACGATGAGTGCTTTCGGTATCTCAGTGCATTTTTTATACCTTCAATACTTCCTTTGATCTCAAACTCAAAAGGATCACATGGAGGGATGCATTATTATGTATAGATGCTCTTCCCTGCAAACAATCCCTTTTTTAAACAGTCAAAACAGAGTTTTAAACAATAGATTCCAAGCAGAGAATTATCCAAATTGAAATACAGGGAAATATTCATCAGACTGTTTTTTAGAAATGCTCATTGAAAAATGGAGATATGTATTTAGGACCAGATTATAGCAGAGGCTAGTCTTATTTATTATTTATTTTTTTGTACTTCTTTTTTACCTGAAAAATATAGTCCTCATGTTCCATCTATATTTATTCAGCTTTTGTTTCTTTCTGTTTCTAAACTCTGTAACAGTCTTGGCCTTTCAACCCCTCACATAATCAGATGAGGATACTTGAAAAAAAATTCATTGGATGAGCTGTTCACCTCCTTGCAGCCTGTGATTGGTGATATGGACAGTACATGGTCATAACCACAATGGTTTAAAACCCACTGGCATTGAGAATTTGATAGATTGAAATGACATTTTTTATTTTACTTCCACCTATCTTTTTAATTGTACTCACAAAAATGAGTTTGCACTGATTAATTGAGCTTTTTCAATTACATCGTCCCATTTCTCAATCGTATCTGTAATGTAGACAAGAACAAGTACAGGTCATTCAAGGTATGTTTTTGTAAATGTTAATTATCTTTTTCCATTTTTATATTCCATTCATTTCAAAATCTACAGTTGACTATCATTGTTATTATTGTTTTTAAACCTTGCATGTGTTAAAAAGTATGCTACTGCAGTATGGAGCCATGTGACAACAGTCACAAGAGCCTTTGCTGTCAAAACATTTTGCCTCCAGACACCAGCATGTAACACACAAAACAGCATTTGTGACCTGCAGATAAATCGAGACTGCAAGCGCCTCCACGTGAGCGCAAAATGGAGCTTAAACGATAAAGATAGCAATCAGCAGCGAGCGCCCCCTCAACATGATTTCACATCGATTAAACACACAGATACTGCATCATCATTGCTCCTGAGCAAACGCCACTTTCCACTCAAGTGCAATTTCTGCGAGTGAAACAAAGAGGCTTTTGTGTACAGAGCTGCCCCGCTGCCAAGAACAATACCATGTGGAAGCTCTACCTGTCCGCACACTTCCTGAGTTGTGTTAAGCTGCTTTTTATTTACAAGATAGGACTGGTCTTGGATCAGTTTTAGGTAATATGATTAATGCACCCACAGGCCTCATCCAGGACAGCACAGAGTGACTCGCTTTAATTAAAAGGCTTCAGCTGTAACTAGACTCTGGCTCTTGGCTATATTGTGGAGAGAAAAGTGAAGGGTTTGTATGGCTCTGTGACGCATGCTGTGTACAATGAAAGAGCCAACTGTGAGAGTGTTGAGGAGCATGAATTCACATGTGCTCCGTCTCTTAGATTCACATTCATATATCATACACACAGCCCCGCATACGAGGAGATCACACTCTAAATCACACATGTATATATACAGATGTGTGTGAATGCACACACACACAGTAAAAACTGTTGTGAGGAACCTTCTATCTCCACTATGTCAACTTTTTTTTTCTAGCAAGGAAGAAAAGCAACTTTGTTTTTAACTTGACAACCCTGACTTTTTGAGTTTAACCCGGTTTGAAGGGTTTTTACATTAGAGCGCCATTTATGCGAGTTCCACACACACGCACACACACAAACACAGGGTACAGAAATATGACTGTAACCTATAAAATCTATACTCTCACCGATGAAAAGCTGATTCGCTGACCAGGATCTGTTTGACAGGCAGTTAACTTGGCTGGAGAGAATATGGCCTGTGAATGGAAATACTCCTTTGCGTCATAACATTTACCTCAAGTCATCATCAGGCAGACGGAGGCACAATGGTTGGCAGTGTGTTTTGCTCTGTGCGCCCGTGCCTCACTCTGTTATTAAACATCATTAGACAGGCAAATATGACAGATGACGAGGAAGACAGCGTAGCAGAGGCCGCCCGAAAAAGAAGCCTTTTAAAATCTCATCTCATTTTTGCCCACTCCATGAAACCAATTTCTGCAGCAGTATTAAGCTGTCAGATGTAAGTGTGGCGCCACAGACTCACAGTCGGGCTCCAAAATATGGGGCAAGGGAGGGAAATGGGATGGGGGTGGGGTGCGGCGGTGGGAGTGAGGCTGTACGGACTGTGGGTGAGTGTGTTAAAGTAAGCCCGTGGTGCTGCTCACATTATGCCTCGCTGGGAATGGAAACATGAACATTTTACAATAAGTCAGTCATAATTTTTACAGCACTCTTCATTTGATACTTTTCCCACATGTCCCTGAGATTTATATTAACTGTTGCATGTCTCCCAAAATGTCTCTGTTCTTTGCTCAGCTGGCAGAGCAGTTCACTCACTCAAAAAACAAAAAAACATTAATGAGGCCCTGTATTTATCATTCCCTCTTCTGTCTTTCTTACTCACGCGCTTTCAGCAACTTTCTCTCTTCAGCTCTCTGTTATCTTTCGGTGGTGTTGATCAGCAGAAAAGCAGTGACTAATGGGTTGGGTTGGGGAAGCCTATCACCAATTGGTAGCCATATGTTCACATGCCACGATCACGAAAGGTTTATTTAGGGACGGGGATTGGAGGCCAAAACAAAACAGCGCTGTTTCAGACATTTAAAAAAGTAGTGGGTTGCATGTCCTCAGTTATATATATTTTGTATCTTATCGTGTTTCCGTGATGGTAGTAAATTACATTACATATACAGAATACAAGCACAATTTGGTAGTACACTGAGGACATAGTGGAACAAATTGTCAGAACAAAGTGAAAGTTGTTTGTCGGTACCCTCCAAATCACATTTGTTACGACCATCACTGAGCCACAAAAACCTGGTTAAGGTCAGAGAGAGATCAAAATAATGGTTAAAAGAAACCTTTGTTGACTTTAACCACATTGTGCTAATTCGGCATTTGCTTCTAAAAGACAGGAGTCCCAGTTTGCAAGACCAAAAGAGGTCACTCGTCAACAAGCTGTTAACATATATTGCATTATTTTAGACATTTAAATAAGTGCTCAGTGCTGTTGGTTTTCTGGTTAGGACACTCTCAAAACATTTACTTTGTATGGTCATGCCTGCATGTACTGACAATGAATTCTAGTGAAACAGTAAATGTGACAAATATTAGTTAGTGCACACCAGCTTCAGTCAAGTCAACAGGGTAATTAACCAAGATAACTTAGATGGCGGAACAATTCAGGTCCCTTGTGTTGCGCTATACAGTGTGGGTTCAAACTCTACATCTCATAAACTGAGTTGTGCACTTTTTTTTTTAATTGGTGAAGAGAGCCATCTTGTGGACATGTGGCACATGGCATATTAAAATTTACATGGTACTGCAACTTGAGAAATATGGTGATGCCTGATGGTGGAAACAAATGCAGTGTTGGAAGAAGTATTCAGATCCTTTACTACTAAAGTTGCTGATATCACACTGTGAAAATATCATTGGTTTATGTTCACTCATGCATTCATGTAAAAGCAGGACTTCACTGTTGTAGATAGTTGAGAGGAGTTCAATTTGAACTATTTCGTACAGGACTGTAAATTGTATAGCTGAGTTGTTGCTTGCTGTCACAGTTACCCATAACCCAAAATATCACATTCACAATGCTAAATGAAACAAAAATTCAACTTTAAATTAAAATAATTTAATTTCAACCGTGATCCAGTTTTTCTTGATAAAAATATGTCTTTATATTGATAACAATGGTTACCAAATCATTTTCTATTAACTCAGTTATATATTGACGAAATGTTCAATTTAACTCAAGCAGTCAGATAAATGAAGTTTGTACAAAAAGATCAGGTGAAGTATTTGAGCTTTGATATTTATGCTCACAGGAAATACTTGAGTAAAGCTACTTAGTTAAGTCTCATCATTTTGATCCAAGTCAACAGGACTTAGAGCTAAAATTCTTTCAATCTGATCGTACACTTGCACCCTCTTGTGGATAAAAGCCCACACTGCAGCCTTCTTTCGAAAAAAAATAAAACACTTTACCTTGGCTGGATGGTCATATGTAGTGAAATTAAAGATTTGGTCAAATAAGACAACACAGTCAAATAAGTACGGAAAATAAATAAAAAAAATAGAATCAAAAATAGAGAACAGTCTCTTAAGGGACAAGATAGCAGATGTATCAGAGTGGATGTCTTGGCTGAAGGCATACTAAAACAATGATCATTAGGAGACACATGTTTTTTTTTGGCAAATATTTTTTTTAAGGATTAAAGCATTTATAATAATCACTTGTATTATACTATGTGTTAAGGATGAACATCTTTGTTTCTGGAAACGCTTAACTAACTTTTTACTCTAGTAGTTCTCTCTCAAAGAGTAAACAACCAAACTGTGCCTATATATATATATATATTTCAGTAAATATATAGTTTGATATTTATTTGAATAATGATATGTTAATTTTATGGTATTTGTTTGGCAACCGTTGCTCATTTTATTTCGTTTTTTTTATTTTACAGTGTAATATAAAGGACTTAATTATTACAGGAGCACATATTGCTAGAATAAATAGTGCTAAAATAAATGCAGTCTGCAGGTCTGTCGAAGCTGTGAGGAGCAACATTCACTATTTAAACTACACGATAACAGATGCACTTCACATGCCGTCTGCCCCTTCCTGCTTATTATTCTCACCTTCTTCTCAGAGTCAGTTGTCAGAGCGCTTGCTCTGTGGTGTTCAGCGACCTCGCTGCCCCATTACCTTGTTACCAAACCTTTGACCGTTGTTGCCTGCAGCTCTATGGTTGCTTGCTGTTGTCTTGCGGACTGCTTTAACCTGCCTATGGTTTTGCCCATGGCTTCTCCATTCCCCAACTGCTAAGCATCACTTCAGTGTAGATTCACCAAATCATCTAATCATATTTGCTCAAGTATAAAACTTCATGATCCATGCTTGGATTTTGAGGAAGAAATGGTCAGTATTTGAAAGTTAACAAATTATCTGATAATGATATAGAAAGTTATATTTTATTGTTTATTGAGATTAGACTGTAACAGTCAGTTTCACAGTGTAAGTTACAGTGTAATACATGTTTTCCATTTGCCATTATGCATGTGACTTTTAGCTGACAGCAGCGATAAGCCACTCAAGTATAAATGTTGCATATGTAACATTAAGAGACACAGCTGTATTTATAGATGCTCCATATGGAATGATATACCAGCAGCTGACTCATTGAACCTTTTCAATCAGCAGTTCTGCGGTTCATCTACATGCACAGTACTTTTATTTCTTTTTTTCACACAATTTCAAAATGCATTTTATATTTGGAATCCAGGGAGAGTTATATTCAAATCTGAGTCATGTTGGATGAAAGACACAATAAACAAGAGGGATATAATACAGTACACATAGCATGTGAATGAGGATATTATACAAGGTATACACATGCACCTACCGGAAAATCTGTGGTGTGGCAACTGAAATAATTACTACAATCATAAAACACGAAGGTATTATTACAGAATTTTTTTTTATTATCTGGTGTTCAAACAGTATGATTACTCCAAAGCATTCATAGAAGCACATATGATAACGCATGTTCTCTCCTTAATGCTCATGAATACAAATTGATACTGTAACCACACGTTGCTGGCATCATAATGGTTGTGAGGAATCAGAAAAAGAACCCCCTGGCACATCTGCTATTAAAATACATGTTCATGTGATTGGGTCAGATTGCATAGCGCTTAAGTGCATAAAAATCTAAGTGTAAAAGTGTAACTGCTGCTAGCATGCATTGAAAATCCAATCTCCTGAACCACTCCCGAGGTGATCAGAGATGCTTTTGGTCTCATTATCAGCAAAGTGCAAATACAAGCACAATCAAAGACCACACACATTGGAATTGCTTGTGCAAACCAGGTAATAATTCAAATCGACTGAAAGGTAGGAGTGCTGAAATGGAAAATATAATACCAAGGCTATTTGTGGATGTGTATTAATGCTGCATTCATCTTCTTTGTTTACTAACATCAAATAGCTACCTACCCTTTTCACTAATTGTTTTGGTTTATTGCATATTTGCTGCATGCGGAAGGAAGTCAGGTGATGTTCTTGACTTACAAAGACTGCATGGGGTGTCTGGTTGGAGGGATTGGTAAACAAAACATTGTAATGCTGTGCATGTCCAGAAACCAAAACCAGAGTTTATTATTGTAACAATGATGATGATGATGATGATGATGATGATGATGATGATGATGATGAATGTCTTCTAAACCCAACTCAGTTGTTTTTGTGCCCAAACCTATACCACATCACACTTTGGATTTTATTTTCAACACTGACATGATAATGACACGTTTGGAAGGCACAGATAAATGATGTTGTCTCCTGCTGACAGGGACGCCAAATCAGAAAATGAATCTATGTGCCATTGTAGAGGACATGGACGAGTGACATATTTTGTTGCTTCATTTTGAGGACTTGTTGCTCCTCAACTAAGTTTCCAGCTGCTGCTGCTGCAGGCTGCTGGAAACTTGCACATTAGCTGTATGATTCAGTCCCAGTTTTTTCAACAAGAGACTGCACCGCCAAGGAGAATGACAGCATCAGCCCCACAGTATGTTCACATTCTAGTAACAAGGACCTTCAGCATACACTGAAATCATGACGGGAGCAAAGTTGGAAGTGAGGTGATGTTATAGTGCGACAAAGTCTGCATAGGGGGTCTGGATGGATGGATGGTTGTGTAAACAAATCATTGTACTACTGTGCATGTCCAACTTTGAAATGAGTGTTTATTGTCCAAGCATAATGACTTACTCATTTTGACCCAAACCACAGTCTTTCTCTAAACCTAACTCAGTTGTTTTTGTGCCTAAACCTACCACATCACAATATGGATTTCATTTTTAACAGTGACAAGTCTGGAAATAACAGATAACCAATGTCTTCTTGCTGACAGGACTTCAGATCAGAAAACGCATCTATGTTCCATCCTAGAGGACTTGGACAAGTGACATACTGTTGCTTAATTTGGAAGACTTGTTGCCTCTCCAACCATGTTTCTTGCTGCAGCAGCAGGCTGCCATTTTGCACATTTGCTGTATGATTCAGTCCCAGTTCTCTCAACAAGAGAACCGCCAAAGAGAATGACAGCATAAGCCCCAGAGCATATTCATAGTGACAAAGCCCTTCTGCAGCCATAGGAATTATGACGTAGAGCGATAAAGTCTGGATGGGTGAACAAAACATCAGACTGCTGTCCATGTCCAACATTTTTATTATTGTAACCATGATGATGATGAAAAAAATAAAATATAGTACTTAAAATAAAGTACTTTATTTTTTTTTTATCACATAATAATTTGGAAGGCACAGATGAATTATGTCGCCATGGACAAGTGACATATTTTGTTGCTTAATCAGCCATGTTTCCAGCTGCAGAAGGAGGCAGCCGTGGTTTTTTTTGTTGTTGTTGTTGTTTTTTTTTTTGCTCTGATAAACTTAGTGCACACCACCTGCTCAAAACCAAATGGCAAACGGACAAAGCCTGTGACTAGCTGGTGGAGTGAGTAAAACATTTTAGGTAAAAGTATTTTTCTCAGGAGCAGAGATAATAACTGGGCTTGCAGTCATCAAACGCATGCATCAAAATAAAATGTTGCTCTGTGTCTGCTGGGTGGTTATAGCTTTTTCTTAGCCAATAAAAAATAAAAACATAAATACTTGGAATGAATTCAGTTCTGTACCTTCTTCTATGAAGGCATGGATATTTGTTAAACCTTGCATAAGCTGATATGATGCACTGATTGTTGTTAATATATGTCATTACTCATTTATGGCAGCAACCATATGTGAAAGGCTGTTGCAAAATATGTTGTGCGCCATTAGAAGGAAACATATAATTCAACCAGAAAGTCACAAGACTATTTCACGCACACCAGGTGGAGGCTGACATTTTGTTCTGATGGAAGCAGTAATAATATTGACAAGCGTTGCTTAAATCTGCATTTCCCTCCACTGCTCCCTGTGGTGTTGTTTCCTGAAACCACTTTAGAGGAGAAAAAAAAGTGACAAGCCAATTGTAACGCCAGGTATGAATCATAACATTACAACAGATATGAGTTGCATGTTAATATTTGTGTGGATGGAATTTATAAGGCTACCAATCCTGAGAGAAATATATATATGTATTTTTTCAAGAAAACTCCATTACAGCATTTTCGAATCAGCCTCGAGAGACACGTTGGCATCTCTATTAAATGGATGAACACATGTGAAGACAAGATGAAAATGTTTTTTTTTTTAATAAAAGAGACGGAGGGATGGAATAGCAGGGTCATTGTGTTGGTGCATTGTGCTGATTGACCCTAGAGCTTTGCCTTCACTGTAACTGAAACAATACAAACAGCAGTTTATCATTGTGATAGAAGATGAATAACACGGTGGAAACTTCTTTATCACGGCAATGCATCAAAAACTCTGGCACAAAGGTTTCTCTTTGGCAAACACAGCTACTGTTGAAGAAGGAAATGTCTAAAAATTCAAGGTGACGTGCTTTGAGATGCACAGGATGTGTGAGTATTTGACATTTATTAATGGTGCCCACTATTCTGGGGGATTTATTGCAATATTGATTGGCATGCGCTGTGAAATAATCTTGTAGCGCAAATGGCAAGACCAGCTAATTGATTATTCACCTAAAACCTCATTTATCTGCAATAAACAATACAAATATTGATTGATGCCTCTTGGTTCGATGTCAATGTATTCTCCATCATGTTACAGTGCCATGTCGAGCCAGAGGGGAGCATTTACTCCATCTATTCTATCCCGCTTTGCACAAATGGATGCTGACATCGAGAGAGTTTGTGTTGTTTGATAATGACATAAAATTACAACAGAAAACCGAGGTCAGATGTAGACAATCACAACTAAATTGGAGCTGTCTTTAGTCATGTGTTATCCTCAGCTAGTTGTCTTAAGAAATAGATAATGACAAATGCAATCACCTTAATCCACGAGATCCAGATATCTTATCGTCTGGCCAATTAGAAAAGGGAAAGGGACAATAAAAAAGAGAAAGAGAAGCAACTGAAGCAACACGAGAAGCTGCTGCTGAACCGGAATTATCTGGTTAATTGAATCTGCAGCCACAGCAGATGGCAATGTTGCTCTGTCTTTGTTGCAGCAGGCCATGACAGTGAGAAGTGAGGCAAAATCCCAGCGGGCAGTAGATGGCAGTCTAGCTTCATTACACTGTTGGCTGGATGATTTTGAAGACACTCAGGGGAATACGGAGGACTCCATCGCCAGACACATGGGAGGACGATGGCGACAAGGAAAATTGTATCACGACCAGAGATGGCAGTCTTGCTTCATGGCTCAGACTGGGCAGAAGGAGAGAAATGGAAAGGAGTGGAGGTGTCAGAGGGATGAAATGGGAATAAGGGTTGGAGGTCGAACAGAAGGGCAGAGTGTGTGAACGACAGAGATTAAAGGGGCTGGAGCACATGAGACAGAGGGGATAGTGGCAGAGGGCTGGTTTCATATGGATGATGAAAGGTGGGTGGGCATATTTGTGTGCCCCTGCCTTAGACCACTTTATCCACAGGCTTACATGGGAATTCAATTTAATTGCATTATTAATGCCTTTTGATTACACTGCGAATGTCACACAATCATGCGCCCGCAACCTTCTGTGCCCTTTGCCAAGGTGCTTGATTGTTTACCAAAATCAAACCAGTCACTGAAAACGTGCAATAAATTCTTACAGTAGATGCTTCATCTCATGCCCCACCCTGTCTGTTTTCTCTATCACTCTATGTCATCCCTTCACTCAGTGTGGTGCATGCAAACAAATGCACAACTCTTCATGTACATTAATACTCATTTGCATACAGAGAGGACATATAGAAAAAAAAAACAAACAAAAAAAAAAAAACGTCAGGCTAAAAGCAATCAGAATTGTTTTTCATGATGTGATTCGCATGGATTACTGTGCCCCTGGCACCTATTTCATTTCCAAGACTGCAACATACTGGCAGTATTGTGCAATTAACCAAATGACCCCTAAATCATGTCATCTTTTTGTTTGTATATCACTGACAGAAATCTGATCACTCATTTCAGCCGATCACCCAAAGCAAAATATAATGGAAACCTAATGAAGTGTGTTAAATGTCCTTACATTCTATTCCCGCACATTAAACAGAGGCGGCGCCTAAACAGAGGTAGTGCTATGTTCATCACTATAGACAAAGCACAAAACAAAGAAGGAGTATTTCAGGGCTGTAATCGAATCCTTAGGATTTAGTTTTGCATTACAGTGTGGATCATCATTTCCTTACAATAAATGCTAGTTAAACAATGGCAATAAATGCACATTGACGAAGGGAGTAGTCTCCCCCTATTCGTGTGCATGGCGTTCTAAAGTTGGCCATTAATTTTCATTAAGTACTGTCAGTAAGGACCATTAACCAGGCTAGAGAATAATCACCTCCCCGGAGAGTTGACCTGTTTATGGCACAGGTAAGGTAAGGGTTAATAGAAACAGCCCACCTTAGTGACACAGCACTTGCTGTCTCACATAGGCACCACAGTAAGCATTCTATAATGATTCATTTTCATTTAGGGACATTCACTTTGCATCATTTGCACCAAACAGAAAAACACTTCTCTGAAAGGGCAAACAATTACAACCATTTGTTTCCGTGTACACGTGTTATGACATAATGAATGTTGTACCAGTTTGGAGAGGATTTTGCTCATCAGATAAATTAAATCAACTTAAGTCCCACTAATCAAAGGTGCTTCGGAAAGGTAAGATGCTCATCGGTGTCTCTATTCCCAGAAGTGATTAAATATTGGATGGCTGTCTTTAATTCATAATATATGAAACAGACAGAGGTCAAGGGAGACCACCCACTTAGGATGAAATGAGACTGAGCTCATGGCTTTCACGACTGTAGGTTTTCTGTATTTGCAGCCTGAATGAACTACATAATGAACTCCTGGATTAATAGAAGCCACTAAAAAGACTTAAGGACTTGCAACTTCCCAGCTTTGTGGCATTTTAAATCTCATTTTGTTTTGGTTACACAGAACATCTAATGGTGAAACAGCTGGGTGGAGGGCACACAATATTACCAATGCCAATTTACTCTGGCTTAGGAACCAGGAATATGAGCAAGACCCAAATACAGAGTAGAACTGGTGCAGAACAATAGTCTAATGCAAAAGTGAATGTAAAAAAAGCTCACGGATTATCAGGCATGCTCGGCCCAAAAACAGAAAGTGCAGTCAAAACGGGCAAACAAATCTGTAAATGAGCTGGCTACATACAGAGTCCATAAGACCTGCTGGTTCCAACAAAACAAAGTAGTAGTAAAAACCACACTGGAATGGCTAGAATAACTGAACAAAGAATGAAGGCATATTGACACACAAGTGAAGGTAGGATGACAAGACACAGGTGAAAACTAATGAGGGACAAGTGAAACTAATCAGGCTGCAACATCAAAACTGGCAGGAAACTCGGCAGGAAGTAGAGTTTACAAAAAGAAACAGGGAACACTAAACAAGCAACCAAAAACCATGAAATGTAGCGTATTTCCATTCCAGTTTATTTTGGTCTTTCTCATTCTACTTTTCTTTAAAGGGAGGCCATTGAATTTCTGTCCGATTGTTACAATAATAACAATGCCAATTTCCTCCACGTTAGTAACCAGGAATATGAGGAATAAAGACCCAAATGCAGACTAGAGAGGCAGAACTGGTGCCGAACAATGGCATAATGCAAAAGTGAATGTAAAAAGCTCAAGGATTATCAGGCAGGCTCAGTCCAAAACCAGGAAGGGAAGTCCAAATGTGCAAACAAATCTGTAAATGAGCTGGCTACATCCAAAGACTTTGTTTACTTGTATGATTTTTGAGGGACACAAATGAAGTTTAAATTCTGGTTTGAGGATATAACCAGAAATATTAGAACCTCTTGAAATTGATTCTAACAAAAACTGAATTGTTTGTAAGAACACTTCACAGAAATAGTGCGAGTCATTGAAATTGGGTTTTTGCTTTTAACTTGTCTGTCTCTGACAGCAGTACATACATCATAATCGGTGTGCAGAGGAAGTCTGATATAACTCAAGTGCAACATTACAAGCATGTAGGTGTCGCATGAGAACTATGCTATTATCACAAACTAGCTATCATTACATCCGATCAGATTGATTAAAATAATACACCACTTGACAGTCGGGATCTTGTAGAAAATTCACTGCAGACTGGATTTGAAGGATTATGTTAGCTACTTTCTCTTCACTAGTCTGTGCATGGATTATCCGGTGTATATGACATGCTCTCCAAGTCATTTGGTGAGGGTTGAAAAGGATTTAGGATTATAAGGTCTAAATCTACTCCATATCTGCCATATGGAGGCTATGTCTATCCATTATCCATCAATGTGTCAAACACTGTGCAAGGGAGCAGCTGTCCATAGAAGGCCAGCCAATTGGTTTGATACAGGTGAAAAGTGATGTATGATTGCCCCAGCAAACCTATCACTCTCAGGCTGCCAGATGGCTTTGGCCTAGGGACACTGCAACCATATTAGACCTTGATTTCTTCACTCTCTAAGGGTTTCACCTCAGAGTTATCTTGGTATGGCCTGCTTTCCCTGTGTTGATAGGTGACCTCCCTGGCCTCACTCCTTATTTGAGCAAACTAATAAAGATACTTAGAGGCAGCAGTGCAATCCTGTCCTGTTCTGTGGTTAATGGCAGTTCTTCACTGACAGTGGCATACAGCAACAAAGTGACTGGAATACAATCATGACTGTAGGGAGAAGCAGAGAGGAGCTTAGACTGTTTGGAGAGGAGAAAATGACCTTTGTCAAAATCTCTTTGGTTGTGTTCAGGCCACATGAGGATGCACAGATCCTGTATTGCATGTTGGTAGTACTGTTCAGAAAATGATACCCAAGAAGGCAAGTTTAAATAAAACAGCCATAATTTTAAATATTTAGTAAACAAGAACATACTTTCCAGTGGTTTATGGTACTATACTCTGTATTTTCTTCCCTCTGTGGGAATGTTACAATTAGCCCAATGTACATTTGCATGTCTGTGATTGGCCAACACAGTGTTTTTTGTTTTTTTTTGCAGGATTTTAACATTAAAATGTAATAAAACCTGAACCTGGATTGACATTTGCTCAATAAACCTGCATTGTCATTGAAATGAATGAGGACGCATTGTTTGATGCAGTAATATTTTATTAAACCAAGTGGCAAGCGCTTTGAATGACAAGTGGGCAGCATTACAGGTTGCTTGTTTGAGCAACCAGGCCTCATTCAGTCCAATTCCACCTATGATCCATAACTTTTTCCATTTTTGGATTAGCCTGCATGGTGGCAGTGGTGGCAGGACTTCCAAGAAGTGGTGGCCACACCCGCCACATTCTGAGATTCTCAATGGCTCTTCAGAAACCCATAGGTGATATTCCAGGTATGACATTTAAGTCTTCATTTTCATGCAGAGTAGGTTGAGTTCTATATCGGCATTGATATATTTCCCAATAGAATGGTTTAGTCGTTTTACAACAAGACAAGGCACAAAATCAGGATCAAGGCAAAATGAATAAGTGAAAAGAAAACACACAAATAATACATTTCCCTCTCGACATCTCCAGATATACCAACAATTTGAATAGTACTTCAATATGTGTCTAGATTTAATGAATAAGTAGCTTCCACTTTGGTGCTTTGTGGCAACACAAAGTTCTACATATGTATGCAGTGTCTACTTATCACATTTTTATAAATAACATTAGTACGGTTTCATTATTAATAGACACTGAACATTAAGCATATTAACACATTACTTCTCTTGACTGTTTAGAAAGAAACCTTGAGTGCCTTTTAACTTGCTGGGGGACTAATTACATACTGTTGAAAATTGCATTGATTAGAAACTAACTTTTCCATTTGGAACAATGTGTTTCTTTTTCTTCAAATTAACAACTCAAGAGGATTATGAAAACGAGAAAGAACAATTACACTGATTATTAAAGTTTGCCGTTCTGCCTTAAGACAAATCTTAACATGCCTTTTTAATGTTTCTGTGTAAAAATCATAGTATTATGACAGAAACTCGGTGGAGAGATTTTAGAAAATGATATTGACTCACAGTATTCATGTTCTAGTAACTATCATGGATGGTTTAAAGGGCTTTTTAGTACCTATAAGAATTATAGAGTAGTTGCTAGAGTATAATCTCACAATGATGGGGTCCCACAGATTTCCATGCAAACTTCAGTGTCCAGCCGATTCTTTTTTTAATTTCCACTTGATCTGTGAATTTCATTTCCACTATAGTATATATATATATATATATATATATATATATACATACTCAAACCTGATGTCTTGAAAGTGACAATTTTTTTCCTTCCAATAAAAAGTGAAAGACTTTTGCAAAGTTCAAACTTTAACTTAATGTTTGTGTTATGTTGCAGGGAATATGAAGTCATTAAACTGTTTGGCCAAAATGTTCTCACAAGGGTGATACTATTGATCAGTGGGAGACAGTCTAAATTTTTCTGCTATCAGGACAGGCGTATGAGTGAAGGGAACTTCTTTTAAAGACTGTCAGTCATTGTTTGATTGCTGGTTCTGTGCAGCAGTCAGCAACTCATTAGGACAGTAGAGTAGAAAGAAACTATGGCTAAATGACTTAAGATGGGTTATTGAAGTCTTCCTCTTATGTAAGAATACTGATGCTAATATGCACTTTGACAGGCTTAATTAGTGACAATAGTTTGACGACTGTAACAGAATTACATCTTCAGTTCTTTAATAAAATGTGTCAATCAGTGCAAAATTGTCTTATATAACGAGAACTCTTGTTCAAGTATTAATACCCATCATTTCCCTCAATGGCACAGCCTCACATCAGGCTACCTCACACTGAACAGTTTTTTTCTATCAAATTAAAACATATTGTCATCTTTTAGATGCATTATTCTCTGCGAGTTTGATTGAATCACACCTCTGTGGCCACAAACACATGCTTATCTTTCTTTTCAGACCACTGAAATATAATTTTACCCCTGTGTGGTTCATCAACGATGCTTTTTTTCACCATAAGATTTGAATTCTTTATCTATCTTAGGGGAACATTAAAGCAGGCAGACCATAGAATTGCCTCTTTGTTGTCTGTGTTGGATTTATGTTTGAGCAAGATGTAATGACATATCCTAGTAGTTGCCACAGTGTAACTGTCTGAGAGCTGTTTGCTGTCCTTGTCTATTCTTTTCTTCTTTCATTCATTCCCCACTTTTTTGTCTTTGTACTTGCTTGTCACTGTCATAAGTTTGTTGCACCAATAATCTCAAAGCTTTCTTGATATTTATCTTTTGGTATGGAGGCAGTTATCAGTCAGCTACTACAACAGACAGCCTTGACAATATACACAGAAAGCAGCAGTCAAAATAACAAAGGGAAGGATTTAATAGTTAAACTTGTCATAGTTTTGCTTGTAGGCCAGTCAAAAACAAGTTAAACAATCACAAAAGAGGACTAACTTCAGGTTTAAAAAGTTTGCCACCAAACTAAAGGGTGTGTTTTTACCAATCGTTGTCTGAAAACCAACAATTGATTCCACTTGAACACACCTGTCGAAAAGAGGAAAATAAGGCTCAATTTGTGGTTTGCTAACACTGTCGTGAGTGAGCAGGAAAAAAAAAACAAAAAAAGATTTTAGAGGGACTGCATGAAAGAGTATTTTTTATCGTCAAAGTGTCCAAAGCCAAATTAACTGTTTGGTGGATTTAGTTGCTTCAGTTTTAAGATCTTGGCATGGACTGGTTGCACAGCAGACAATTTGTCTTGCCAAAGCCAGAAAAACACAGGTGGAGCTAATAACAGTACTGACAGTTGAGTTCCATTAAATGTCGTAAGTGACGCACAAGAGCAGAAGCAAGTGTAATGCAGGAATTATTAATATACCTGTGGGTTTCAGGTTATGACATGTCAAATTGTCTGCTGTGTAACCAGTAAATTGTGCATGCTAGGTCACTGTCACTGTCATGACTGACACTTGAATAGAAGAACTGATGTTAAACCAGTGCTTTTCCTCCTCTGATAAGTGAAATTGTGACACAGCCCTTATTTTAACATTTCCAAAGTCTATCTTTGGTTAATAGTCTAATGATTTGGCTCCTTTGCAATGAGTTAGTTTAATAATAATAAATACTAAAGTGAAAAAGACTAAAGTGAGCCACCGAACTAAGATATGTGTCTGTAAATGTTAGAAAGACCCCATTATTCCTTTGGAATTTGGAGTAAAACATCCTTGTAACTATTCAAATCCTCAAGTTTTCTGCGCCAGTGAACAGCTTAACCGCTTGAAGCTGTAGCCCAATTGGTCATGTTTCCAGTTTTAAAAAAGGAGTTAATTTACCCAAAAATACAATGTAAATTAGTCCCACTTAAGATAGCCTACACCACCACCCTGCGCTCTTAAATGCTTCACGTAACAAAACAATTACATTCTCTCAGCTATGACAACACAGGGCTGCATCCCCAAGCATGCTCATTGACGCCTTCCATGACTGGAATGGCAATCACAGTTGTTTCCAAATAAACTACAATAGCCGTGTTCATTGTAATAAAAACCTATGTCACCGATGCAACAGTACGTCTTTTTAATGTCTTTTTAATAGCTTTTGGATAACAGTGGCACACAAGCTGCTGTAAATCAAGCTGCGGTTACATAGGAGGTACTTGTTAGTGGGATAAATTCATTGTTGGTTTTAGTCTCTTTAGGGGATTTGTTGCTAATAAATAATAAAAATAACATAGCAAAACCACGCCAGCTTTATCCTTGAAGTGTAATCATATAGCTCTGAACAAACCAGACCCAATGCGCTACCTCCAGATTTGAAATGACCCCTGCTGACGGAGAAATAATAACATCTTATTCAACCACTGGGAGCCTTCAGGCCTAAGGGTGTGTGACAAAGGCAAGATGGAGGTCTGGATAATCAATACTTCAGTCTGTATGAAGCAATAGGCATTAAATACTCCTCTTTCTGCTCCCCTAGGAAAAGAGCAAACATATCAATCAAAACCCAATCACCCACGCCCACTCCACACACAACAAACCCTCAAGCTACATGCCAGCTGTCCCATGAGATATAACATTTTTTTAATCTTAATTGTATTATTATAATTATTTAGCATTCAGACATGTATATTTCGTTAGTGAATGCTTGAATGACCTCAATGAAGGTTAGAGGCTTACAAAGGGAATGCAGTATAAATTCAGTAAGGAGGATTTGGGCCTCCCTCTGTGGAGGAGTTTATGAGAAGAGATCTTGCAAATGACTGTTGACAGGGCAGGGGGCATTCATCAAGAAAACAAGCCACATGAGCACCGAGACCAGAGTTAGGGCTAGAATGAATCTCATAGAAACAAATCTAATCTAAGCGCTGCCAGAGAACCCATTTATAATGTTAAGATCACAACATGAATCCACAGAGAGGAATGCAAGGGGGAGGGAAAGAGACACAGACAGAAGCAGAAGGGTGCCAAATGAATAAATGAATGTATAAACTTTGTAGTTAGGATATAGTCTTTTGAGGCTTTATTGTGCCCTATTGTTAAGCAACAAGGAAAAGGGTTTTTGAAAAGGAGTCATTTTGGTATTAATGTGTTGCTGTCAGCGAAGCTCCAAATTCCTGGTGGTTTTAGCCCATTTACAAAGCACAGCCTTACATCCTCTGCACCACCTTGTCTGCAGACAACAGCTCTCTTGGGGGGAGGCTGGTTCGTATCGTGGAACAGCAGCACGCTCTGTCTTCCACAGCAGGTTGCTCTCTGGCAGTCCTGTCTGTTGACTGATTTTCAGCACAACTGAAAAACTTTGAAAATGGAATGGAAGTCAAACGATAGAGGGAAGTGTGTTTAATTCAAATAGTTCATATCGAACATATCTGCAAAACACAGATGTATTTCATGTGCTTCCCCTACAGTTCGTTGTCGATAGTAACTGACACATGATTGATGTTTTGTTTTTTTTATGATTCTGAAATACACTCAAAATTTTTGGTTGGAGTACAGAAAAGTGTGTGTTCAAGAACAAAGAAGTCAACACTGACTTAAAGCCAGGACATGTTCATTTTTGAACAACCATAACTGCAACTGCACACACGGACAGAGGATTTTTATATGCTTAGCATGTACCCTGCCTATCACTTTTGTGCAGTATGACAACATCACATTTGCACAACTGAAAAAACTGAAAATAATTTGGTTCCAGGAAGCTTTCCTTTGATGGATTTCTACAAAAATTATTTATAATATCCAATCCGGTGGACAGCTTTTAGACAACCTCTCATCAGCCACATCATTAACAAAACACAGGCAGTTTGAGGCAGCGTGTGAAGTGTGATACACTTGCAAAACGTCACTAAAATAGGAGTATGTGAAGTGTGATACACTTGCAAAACGTCACTAAAATAGGAGTATTTTTGTCTGCATCACTGACGCAAGCTTGCATGGTAATTGCAAGCCCTTGCTATGTTGTTTTGTGCCCTGTGGTTGATTTGTGCAATGATGCGAGGAGTTGGGAATGAACCCGGCTTTACATGACTAATACCAATCTATCAAACAAATTATGCCTGTTTAGGACCAAATCTTGATCCTTTGGATTAGCTTTGGACATTTCTGTTCATTAATATTTCATGTTGTGCAGTGGAATCTTTTTGGCATATTTAGCAAGTTTTGTTATTTCTTATTCAAATTAAATCAAACAGGAGGCTTTCAAATAACCACCCACCAGACACCGATACAAAGGGCAACAACAGATGAGAATCCTGGACATGGAGATAAATACTGTATATTCCGGTGCAACGAACCAATGAATAATGTTTCATCTCGTTGATTTCAGGTAAATTTTACGAGAGAATCTCTTCTTGGATTGGTTGTTGCTATGAGCAATTTGGATCATGCCCCTATTTCTTCTATTCTTGTTCTCTACTGATGAAAATTGGCAATCATGTAATAATCCACTTATGACCGTGCAAGCTTGTTTCACAGCAGACTCAGCTGCAGTTTTCACTTCAGAGGCCACGACCACCTCGGGCTGCTCTGTCATGTGCTCTCCCAGGCCATACATAGAGCTCTCATCTTAGAGCTTCCTGTGTAATCCCAGATCAAAGGTCCCAGGGAAACGGGAATGGATTCTCCGCTCTAACAAGCACACTTTCTCAGATGGAAGAAATTGAACCCATTTTTCTTTATCTTCCTTCTGCAGGTTAGCTCACTCAGTGCACTGAAAGATAGACCTTGCCATGATAGTGAGAGCCTTCCTTATAGCAGAGCACACAGGGAGATAGGCCCCGACGCCTCTCCGGCTGTTTGATGTCTGCTTTCAACCACTGTTTTCATGCTCCCGAGAGTAACAACTGATGATAAGCAAAAGAGTTTCAAAAAAAGAACTCCATTCCAAAAGAAAGAGATGTCACACAGTACTCGCCAGGACATTTCACTAAAGCCGACTGACTTATTGACATGCATTTGGATCTTAAATAATAACACACACAAAAAAACACACTTTAAAAACAGTCCAGTGTCTTGTTGCCTGAAAAGAATTCCAACTATCACCTCAGATACCATGTTTCATCTGAAGTTTGGTGTTTGTAAAAGACAGATTTTGCTTTGTTTACATTCATTTACAATACTGTCAATGGGAAACTCAAGAACTGTACTCTTACCATTTTCATTTTCAGCATTTCCACTGCAGTGTGAAAAAATATGTTGAAGGAATAACTTGGCTGTTGAAAGATTCCTGGGTGGGTTGATTATATACCATAAGCCATACACAGTATATACGCAAGTACTAGAAAGATTTTCAGTAAGCACACTGAAAAGTTAAAGACTGTTCAACATATTGGCAAACACACTCTTCAATTAATTAACCCTCTTAGACCACTTAGAGCCTCAGAGGACCCATTCCATATTTCACCTGGGAGCACCCTTCTTGGTTTCCACTGTAAATCAATAAGATTATTATGCGATATTCACACTCAGTACATTAGTTATATTTAGCCTACTGTAGCTTGTCATGGCTCTACACAAAGCCCATCTAACTTTCACAAATTAACACATGTCATTATGTTTTTGGGATGAAAAAGCTTAACGAGACAAGTGGAATGTGAGTCAAGAGCGGTTCCACACTTTTTCTAAACACTGAGTGATTGGATGAAGAGCTTCTTCATCTGTGTCTCACAAGTAAAATTTTGAACTGTCTGTGAATTATATTCTCAGTTTATGTTGTGTTCTCAGTTGTGCCATGATTCAATAGTTGCCTGTTGTCTGCCACTCTGGCTATCAGGAAATGAGAAAGAGACAAATACAGAGAGGCTTGCTGAGATAGAGAGAAGTGAGAAAGGAAGATCAGAGAATGAAAATCTGGCCCATGTTCAGAGTCTCTGTTTCATGCTCTGGAGCCTTTGAAAATCAGAAGGGTTGACTGGCAGCCAGATCTGAAGTGATGGAGTTGGGGTGGATTGGAGGGGTGGCTGTATGAGGACAAATAGAAATGCAACAGGAAACATCAGATGGAGTCAGACAAATCTAAAAGGCAAACAGACTCAATAAAACATCAGTCATTTTTCCTCAGCCCCCCCAAAACAGACAAATATAAAAACAGAAAAAAAATGATGTTGACACCACTACTTTGAAAGTATTTCAGTGAGACAACCATACATGCCCCTTAATTTTAGGGGTCATGATACTGTACAGAAGTCTGGAAATTGAAGCAGACTTTTTTTTTTTTTTTTAATAATGCCTAATAGCCCCCTCTGTTCGCATAAAATTGTCTTCTTTTTTTAAGTTCCTCCCTAGTTGTTTACAGGATTGAGTACTCATTACACGGGGAACTATTTTCTGCTTCATGTGGGCAGGATAGGCAAATTAGTACACCTCCTGGAAATTTCACACTTTAAACATCTTCACCACAGCAGGTGGTATCACTTCCACCAGGCAGCTAACAACTTTGAGAGATGCACTGTGAACCCTAACATTATGAACAAATTGGCAAGGATATTCTAAGCAGAGTGCCAATTTATGTAATGAATGTGATGGCTAGTTATTTAACTGCCATACATAAACCAAAGCTGTGATTTTTGTCACATGGCTGTGGTTTGCAGAACACCAAGGTCACAGTGAGCTCCCTTTTAGCTCAGTATTCTGAGGTCACTTTCTAAAAGTGTTTTGGCCTGTTGGCTGAAATGTAAAAACACCATGTTAAGTTTGAGGGATTTTTTCCCCTTCAGGTTAAAGGTAATATGACACAGAGTCAGTGGGTCATTTACAAAGCTAAAAGCAGAAAGACATGGCCTGTTTCTGGTAGAACAATAGTTCAACTTTCTGTGGTCAGCCAGTGCAACTGTCCTGATGATGCTGTGTCCGTCTCCCAGGGAACTCAAGGTTATGAAAGGATAGTTTGCGCACAGAATTATAGTAGAGGGCCCGAATGAGTACCTACGTAACATGAAGTAAAAGGTAAGGGGCAGAAATTGAATTGCATATGCATAACTATGTTATGGATATACCAAAAATAAAAATCCAAGAGTCGAAGTCCAAACTCATGAGCGTTGAACTCATTCTACACTAGTTCACAGACAAACTAAACACCGTTTCTATACAGGACTTTTAATTTGTAGACACCATGGCTTGTCCTTCACACAAGGAAGGAGTAATTGAGACAAGTTGGTTGCAGTTAACCTTCTTTCAAACAATGAATGACACATACAATGATACATGACAGCTGTCTGACACCACCCCTACCAGGTGGACCAGCGAAGGATCGTTTGGTGCACACCAGAGTCTCAGTCAGGCATTCACACCAACCCAAACAAGTAGTTTATCCTTTACACGAGGAAGGAGAGGATGAGGCAGGGCAGTTAGATGCCACTAAATTCTAAACACTGGTCATTTAACTCAAGAGAGGCAGAATTTGCAATAGATGCATTAAATACACCTTGCTAGGAAGTATCCTTCAAAATTGGAGTGGCAGTGCAACTTTTCTCGTTTCTGCATAAGACATCAGAATCTCCTGAAACTTTTTCAGTCTCCATGCTCTTTCAAATTTTCCTTCACATTAAGCTCAAGTTTCTCCGGCCAACGGCCGACTTTTCAAATCTTAAAATGATTTTACATCCAGTTCACCTCAACATTCTGCACATCCTGCAAGAAGACCCTGCAGCGCATAGTGAGAGCAGCTGAGAAGATCATCGGTGCCCCCCTCCCCTCCCTCTAGGACATTTACAGCACGCGCCTGACCCGCAAAGCTCTCAGCATTGTGGGCGACCCCACCCACCCCAATCACCAACTCTTCAGCCTCCTGCCTTCTGGGAGGAGAATGAGGAGCCTCCGGGCGAGAACCAGCAGACTGAAGGACAGCTTTATGCACTAGGCCATCAGGATGCTGAACTCCCTCCCAGCACTGCCCCCCCCTTCCTCCTCCGCCCGCTGCCCCCACAAACTCTGGACACTGCAGAATTTGAGATCATGTGCATGGCAGACATTACATTACATTACATTGCATTTAGCAGACGCTTTTATCCAAAGCGACTTACAGAGGAGGACATAAGCTGAGAAAGGTGTAAAGGAGCACAGTAGTTGTTAGTTTTGTTAGTTTTGTTAGGAAAGACAGATTTTGCTTTGTTTACATTCATTTACAATACTGTCACGATGGAAACTCAAGAACTGTACTCTTACCATTTTCATTTTCAGCATTTCCACTGCAGTTGAAAAAATGATGTTTGAAGGAATAAACTTGGCGGTTGAACGATTCCTGGTGGGTTGATTTATACCATAAGCCATACACATATACGCAAGTACTAGAAAGATTTTTCAGTTAAGCACACTGAAAAAGTTAAAGGACTGTTCACATATTGGCAAACACACTCTTCAATTAATTAACCTCTTAGACCACTTAGAGCCTGCAGAGGACCCATTCCATATTTCACCTGGGAGCACCCTCTTGGTTTCCACTGTAAATCATAAGATTATTATGCGATATTCAACTCAGTACATTAGTTATATTTAGCCTACTGTAGCTTGTCATGGCTCTACACAAAGCCCATCTAACTTTCACAATTAACACATGTCATTATGTTTTTGGGATGAAAAAGCTTAACGAGACAAGTGGAATGTGAGTCAAGAGCGGTTCCACCACTTTTTCTAACACTGAGTGATTGGATGAAGAGCTTCTTCTCGTGTCTCAACAAGTAAAATTTGAACTGTCTGTGAATTATATCTCAGTTTATGTTGTGTTCTCAGTTGTGCCATGATCAATAGTTGCCTGTTGTCTGCCACTCTGGCTATCAGGAACATGAGAAAGAGACAAATACAGAGAGGCTTGCTGAGATAGAGAGAAGTGAGAAAGGAAGATCAGAGAATGAAAATCTGGCCCATGTTCAGAGTCTCGTTTCATGCTCTGGAGCCTTTGAAAATCAGAAGGGTTGACTGGCAGCCAGATCTGAAGTGATGGAGTTGGGGTGGATTGGAGGGGTGGCTGTATGAGGACAAATAGAAATGCAACAGGAAACATCAGATGGAGTCAGACAAATCTAAAAGGCAAACAGACTCAATAAAACATCAGTCATTTTTCCTCAGCCCCCCAAAAACAGACAAATATAAAAACAGAAAAAAAATGATGTTTGACACCACTACTTTGAAAGATTTCAGTGAGACAACCATACATGCCCCTTAATTTTAGGGGTCATGATACTGTACAGAAGTCTGGAAATTGAAGCAGACTTTTTTTTTTTTTTTTAATAATGCCTAATAGCCCTCTCTGTTCGCATCTAAATTGTCTTCTTTTTTTAAGTTCCTCCCTGGTTGTTTACAGGATTGAGTACTCATTACACGGGGAACTATTTTCTCTATTGTGGCTCATGTGGCGGATAGGCAAATTAGACACCTCCTGGAAATTTCACACTTTAAACATCTTCACCACAGCGTGGTATCACTTCCCACCAGGCAGCTAACAACTTTGAGAGATGCACTGTGAACCCTAACATTATGAAACAAATTGGCAAGGATATTCTAAGCAGAGTGCCAATTTATGTAATGAATGTGATGGCTAGTTATTTAACTGCCATACATAAACCAAAGCTGTGATTTTTGTCACATGGCTGTGGTTTGCAGAACACCAAGGTCCAGTGAGCTCCCTTTAGCTCAGTATTCTGAGGTCACTTTCTAAAAGTGTTTTGGCCTGTTGGCTGCTGTTGCTGAAATGTAAAAACACCATGTTAAGTTTGAGGGATTTTTTTTCCCTTCAGGTTAAAGGTAATATGACACAGAGTCAGTGGGTCATTTACAAAGCTAAAAGCAGAAAGACATGGCCTGTTTCTGGTAGAACAATAGTTCAACTTTCTGTATGTCTCTGGTCAGCCAGTGCAACTGTCCTGATGATGCTGTGTCCGTCTCCCAGGGAACTCAAGGTTGTGAAAGGATAGTTTGCGCACAGAATTATAGTAGAGGGCCCGAATGAGTACCTACGTAACATGAAGTAAAAGGTAAGGGGCAGAAATGAATTGCATATGCATAATTATGATATGGATATACCAAAAATAAAAATCCAAGAGTCAAAGTCCAAACTCTTGAGCGTTGAACTCATCCTTCACTAGTTCACAGACAAACTAAACACCGTTTCTAGACAGGACTTTTAATTTGTAGACACCATGGCTTGTCCTTCACACAAGGAAGGAGTAATTGAGACAAGTTGGTTGCAGTTACCTTCTTTCAAACAATGAATGACACATACAATGATACATGACAGCTGTCTGACACACCCCTACCAGGTGGACAGCGAAGGATCGTTTGGTGCACACCAGAGTCTCAGTCAGGCATTCACACCAACCCAACAAGTAGTTTATCCTTAACAGAGGAAGGAGAGGATGAGGCAGGGCAGTTAGATGCCCACAAATTCTAAACAGGTCATTTAACTCAGAGAGGCAGAATTTGCAATAGATGCATTAAATACACCTTGCTAGGAAGTATCCTTCAAAATTGGAGTGGCAGTGCAACTTTTCTCTTGTCCTGCATAAGACATCACATCTCCTGAAACTTTTTCAGTCTCCATGCTCTTTCAAAATTTCCTTCACAAGTAGCTCAAGTTTCTCCGGCCAACGACTTTTCAAATCTTAAAATGATTTTACATCCAGTTCACCTCAACATTCTGCACATCCTGCAAGAAGACCCTGCAGCGCATAGTGAGAGCAGCTGAGAAGATCATCGGTGCCCCCCTCCCCTCCCTCTAGGACATTACAGCACGCGCCTGACCCGCAAACTCTCAGCATTGTGGGCGACCCCACCCACCCCAATCACCAACTCTTCAGCCTCCTGCCTTCTGGGAGGAGAATGAGGAGCCTCCGGGCGAGACCAGCAGACTGAAGGACAGCTTTATGCACTAGGCCATCAGGATGCTGAACTCCCTCCCAGCACTGCCCCCCCCTTCCTCCTCCGCCCGCTGCCCCCACAAACTCTGGACACTGCTGACCCCCCCACATAACAATGGCACCTGCCACTTTACTCAAAAATATATTTGCACACCATTTGCACTGTGTACAGTCTAATGTTCAAATATTTCATTGTTGATTGCACATGTATAATGTAAATAAATGTAAATCCTGTCCATACTGCCATATTACCATAACTTATATTTATAGTAATAACTCGTTTCAAGG